>NC_060140.1:609105804-609280804 GCF_021461385.2 Schistocerca piceifrons
TGTTCATTCCGTTCAGCAGATCATTTAATTCTTCTTCACTTTCACTCAGGATAGCAATGTCATCAGCGAATCGTATCATTGATATCCTTTCACCTTGTATTTTAATTCCACTCCTGAACCTTTCTTTTATTTCCATCATTGCTTCCTCGATGTACAGATTGAAGAGTAGGGGCGAAAGGCTACAGCCTTGTCTTACACCCTTCTTAATACGAGCACTTCGTTCTTGATCGTCCACTCTTATTATTCCCTCTTGGTTGTTGTACATATTGTATATGACCCGTCTCTCCCTATAGCTTACCCCTACTTTTTTCAGAATCTCGAACAGCTTGCACCATTTTATATTGTCGAACGCTTTTTCCAGGTCGACAAATCCTATGAAAGTGTCTTGATTTTTCTTTAGCCTTGCTTCCATTGTTAGCCGTAACGTCAGAATTGCCTCTCTCGTCCCTTTACTTTTCCTAAAGCCAAACTGATCGTCACCAAGCGCATTCTCAATTTCCTTTTCCATTCTTCTGTATATTATTCTTGTAAGCAGCTTCGATGCATGAGCTGTTAAGCTGATTGTGCGATAATTCTCGAACTTGTCAGCTCTTGCCGTCTTCGGAATTGTGTGGATGATGCTTTTCCGAAAGTCAGATGGTATATCACCAGACTCATATATTCTACACACCAACGTGAATAGTCGTTTTGTTGCCACTTCCCCCAATGATTTTAGAAATTCTGATGGAATGTTATCTATCCCTTCTGCCTTATTTGACCGTAAGTCCTCCAAAGCTCTTTTAAAATCCGATTCTAATACTGGATCCCCTATCTCTTCTAAATCGACTCCTGTTTCTTCTTCTATCACATCAGACAAATCTTCACCCTCATAAAGGCTTTCAATGTATTCTTTCCACCTATCTGCTCTCTCCTCTGCATTTAACAGTGGAATTCCCGCTGCACTCTTAATGTTACCACCGTTGCTTTTAATGTCACCAAAGGTTGTTTTGACTTTCCTGTATGCTGAGTCTGTCCTTCCGACAATCATATCTTTTTCGATGTCTTCACATTTGTCCTGCAGCCATTTCGTCTTAGCTTCCCTGCACTTCCTATTTATTTCATTCCTCAGCGACTTGTATTTCTGTATTCCTGATTTTCCCGGAACATGTTTGTACTTCCTCCTTTCATCAATCAACTGAAGTATTTCTTCTGTTACCCATGGTTTCTTCGCAGCTACCTTCTTTGTACCTATGTTTTCCTTCCCAACTTCTGTGATGGCCCTTTTTAGAGATGTCCATTCCTCTTCAACTGTACTGCCTACTGCGCTATTCCTTATTGCTGTATCTATAGCGTTAGAGAACTTCAAACGTATCTCGTCATTCCGTAGTACTTCCGTATCCCACTTCTTTGCGTATTGATTCTTCCTGACTAATGTCTTGAACTTCAGCCTACTCTTCATCACTACTATATTGTGATCTGAGTCTATATCTACTCCTGAGTTACAATTCCTTAATATTCTTCCCGTGAATCGGTGTCCAGCAACTGATTTTCCTACTATTTGATTTATGCGCTCATTCCACCTACGGTCAGTCTGGATACTTACCCCCAGATATTTTACTCTAGATATTGTTTCCAGCAATCTGTAATCAATAGTACAGTAGATTTCTCTTCCTGCGTACGTGCAAAACGTTACATTCATTTGCATTCAAGCTCAATTGCCACAGCCTGCATCATTCATCAATCCTCTGCACGTCATTCTGCAAATCGATACTGCATTCTGGCGTTGCTACTTTGTTATATACGAGGGTTGGAACTTTAATATAGGAAACTATTTATTTACAGCTCGTGCAAAATAGATACATATTTCAAAGTTTTACTGACCTTCAAAGTAGTCACCAGCATTGTGTATAACCCGTTGCCAGCAATGTGGAAGTCGTAGGATACTCTTAGCAGTGCCAATTGTGTTGACAGTTCGAGCGGCACGGCCTATTGCCCGACGAATTTGTAGCTGTTCTGAAGCCAATGCCGTGAAGTGCTTCCTTCAGTTTAGAAATCGAGTTGAACTCACGAGTGCTTAAGTCAGGGGAGTGCACTACGTGGTATAGCACTTAGCAGCCCCATCAGTCAAACAAATCAGTAACATCTTGCACTGTACGTGCTTGAGGATTGTCCAGCAAAATGATGGTCAGGTCCTGCAGAAAGTATCATCACTTCTGTCTCTATGCTGTTCATTTTTGGAACACAACCTACGAGCAGCTTAGAGACAGAAATGATGACACTTTCTGCAGGACCTGAACGTCATTTTGCAGGACAATGCTCAAGCACGTACAGTGCAAGCTGTTACTGGTTTGACTAATGGGGCTGCTAAGTGCTTGCTATATCACCTATTGCACTCCGCTGACTTAAGACTTCGTGAGTTCAACTCGATTTCTAAACTGAAGGAAGCACTTCACGGCATTCGCTTCAGAACTGCTATAAATTCGTCGGGCAATAGACCGCGCAACTCAAACTGTCAACACAACTGGCACTGCTAAGAGTATCCTACGACTTCCACATCGCTGTCAACGAGTTATACGCAATGCTGGTGATTACTTTGAAGGTCAGTAAAACTTTGAAACACGTATCTATTTTGTACGAGCTGTAAATAAATAGTTTCCACTATTAAAGTTCCAAGCCTCGTACTTACTAAAAAGAATGACCTTCTCCCCGCCAGCCAGCATGGGTTCTGCAGTACCTCTTGACTTACTAAAAGCATTTAATTAGAAACCATGCCAACGATTATTAACCAAAGTACAATTTTGTGAAAGAACAAACAATATTTGTGATTGGACTGAGGATATATGAGTAGCAAGGGCGCAGCATGCCATTTTGGATGGAGATTCATCGACAGAAGTAGGAATATATTCAGGCGTACCCCAAGGAAGCGTGTTGTACGTATCTATGACCTGACAGACAATATGAATAGCAGCCTCAGACTTCTTGCAGATGATGCAGTAACATATAATGTAGTACTACTTGAAAAATGTTGCACAGATTCTAGTTCGTTTTTGATAAGAGTTCAGAGCGGCACAAAGATTAGCAAATTACTTTAAACATCCAGAAAGGTAAAACTGGGCACTTCACAAAACGCATTAAGTGGTATCCCACCCTACAACATCAGTGAGTCACAAATGGCATCAGTCGCCACATACTAATACCTGAGTGTAAGAATCTGTAACGATATGAAATGGTATGATCATTTATGCTTAATCCTAAGTAATTCAGGTGGCGTACTTCGGTTCATAGGGAGCATACTCGGAAAATGATGCCAGCTTACATATCACCTGCGTGCCCCTTTTTTAGAGCATTGCTCAAGTGTATGGAACTCGTAACGAATAGGACTAACAGGGAACACTGAACGCATACAAAGATGCATGGTACGAATGGTACAGCCTTCTTTAATTTTTATTTTATTTTTTATTTTTGTTTATTTATTGCCATCCGCTGTGGCCGAACGGTTCTAGGCGCTTCAGTCCGGAACCGCGCTGCTGATGCGGTCGCAAGTTCGAATCCTACCTCGGGCATGGATATGTGTGATGTCCTTAGGTTAGTTAGGTTTAAGTAGTTCTAACTCTAGGGGACGGATGACATCAGATGTTAAGTCCCACAGTGCTTAGAGCCATTTGAACCATTTTGTTTATTTATTTTTTGAGCTACATACATGTTGTCCGCGGTCTATACGTGATTGGAAAGCGAAGACACAGTAACATGTATTACAATGGAAAGCACCCTCTATCATGCACTCCACAGTGGTTTGCAGTGTATATATGAAGATGTAGAAGTCGGTCAACGTAAAACATGCATTTTCAGTGTGTGAACCTTTGGTTTTTAAATTAAAAAAATGTTCGTTCGCTACAACAAAATTATTGTATACAAACACTCTGAAGATTAGTGTTATAATAGACTCTTCGAACTCCACTCTGGTTTACGGGGCACTTCCCTTTCTGTGGCACTTCCCTCCCTCCACCTTTGGAATTTCACCCAACCAATTGCGGAACAGCAGCGCGTTCACCACTCGAGCAACAAGCAATCGGGTGTCCCGTGGAAACGACCTAGTCGGCCAATCCTGCAAACACCGGAGCACCAAAACCAAAGATGACAAAACAACTCTCCGAAGAGACTCAAAAAAGGCCTTTATCAAGACCATCACTAGTGACAACTTCCTGCAATATTGAAGGCTTATCTGTAAATAGAAAAATTTTATTATCTGACATGTGCAAACGAAACACTGTGATGTTTTAGTGATACAAGAAACACACAGAGCACCAACTAGCCATAGACCAAAAATACAGGGCATGAAATTAGTTCATGAGAGACCACACGAAAGGTACGGAAGTGCTATATTTGTGAAACCGAACTTAGACGTATGCTTCTGTGCTCTGACCTGCGAAGAAAATATAGAAATTTTAACTATTGAGCTACATTCATGTACTGTAACATCCGTGTACAAACCACCCAGTGCGAGGTTTAAATTTACGGAGCCTGGAAATTTCCATTCAAAAAACATTAAAGTTGTACTAGGAGATTTTAACTGTCACGGTCTCGCATGGGGTTATAAAGAGACAAATGACTATGGCGAAATGCTGGAGATCTGGGCAGACCAGGCTAAACTGAAATTGATACATGACCCAAAGTTGCCTGCATCATTTAACAGCGGAAGATGGAAACGAGGATATAATCCAGATTGTAATGTTGTTACTTTAATTTGCTATGAAATCTGTACTGATAGCCAATAAAAGCGGTTTAAAAGCTGTGAGCTGTCTGGGGAAGTTAACCTTGCATTACTGTGCAACTGTTTCACCAGGTATCCAGTCTAGCTTACCAAATTCCCAACCAGACTAACATTAATTATAATCTTTTAATAGTCATACGACAACCAGTGATATATATATATATATATATATATATATATATATATATATATATATATATATAAGAGAATTTAAATAAAAAGAAATAAATCAGTTTACACACACACATATAAAATACACAAATATAGAAAACAAAACAACAAGACAAACAACACAACGCCGCTCAACAACGCCGTGAATCTTTTGAAAGTCTGCTCAGAAACAACGCAGAAGTTGTTTGAGCGCTGCAGGGAAAAAAAATTAAGATTATATAACACTCGCAATCTTCCGTTTCAGAGATTCCAGAGTCTAGCGGAATCACAGAACAGTGTCGCCATGTGTAATGTTGTTGCTTTATTTGTGGTGTAAGCGGTAGTGATGCCAATAAAAGCGGGTTAAAAGCTGTGAGCTGTCTGGGGAAGTTAACCTTGCATTACTGCGCAACTGTTTCACCAGGTATCCAGTCTAGCTTACCAAATTCCCAAGAGACTAACATTAATTATGATCTATTAATAGTCATATGACAACTGGTGATATGTATATATATATATATATATATATATATATATATATATATATATATATATATATATATATATATATAAAAGAGAATTTAAATAAAAAGAAATAAATCAGTTTATATTTGGAAATTTATTTTAACATTGATCATTGAAATTTCAGCATATTAAATTTGATTCATAAATAAACTGGTGCCTTATTTAGGACTGTGGAAAATGTGAGATTGTAATCTTACGGAACATATCAAATATGGAGCCAAGATTGGGGGACTGCATACAACACTGCATTCATAAAATAACACACGAAGGACGTTGAAACACATGCAAGAGGAAATTAACCACAACCAACCGATTCAATTTTCACCCAAAGAAATTACGTTCGTAGCACAATCCTGTCTGTCAGGTAATTACCACACACTGGTATACTAAATTCATACTAACTCTCTGTGAAATCTTCCCAAAAAGAATAGCTGAGGGCTACTTTGATGATTACACCACATGCTTCACGTGGTCAACTTGGTTTACACAAAAGGTGTAACTCCACAATAATTTTGATAATTAAAATAAATTAGATCGAAAAGCAATTTACAAAAGAAAAACCTCGAACTGGTTACTAACGTCTTACTATTAACCTGATGGGTCAAACAATTATATAAGCACGTGGTAGTGGTCTCACAAAGTACACCCCACGTGGGTTGAACATAAAGAAAAGTTGCTATATTGAAAAATATTGTCAAGACGAGATGTTATAATCTCACGCACACTCGCACATAAGATTGATGATCTTAGTTAGAGTTACTGATCAACACGTGGTTCCACTTTACTCACAAAGTAGTAACAAAGCAACTACGGGAAGATATTCTGAACTTCACACGAGAATTACACTGCGTTGCAATTTAAGATAACATTAGATATTTTAGAGCTAAACCTGAAATAAAGGTGATTAAATTTTCAGTTAGGCTGAACTTAAGAAATCCATTGTCCTACGGACTTAGCAGACACGCGCTTAGCCGGAGATCTTACCACTTCAGACGCTCGCCACGGACAGACTGACTGGTCCCTTCCTGAGGGGTGGCTCACAAATACAAACGGAAGTGGCCAGAGGGGCAGCTTCCAATACCAACATGACAACGGACGGACAGGACCATACTAAGGATAGAAACCTCTTTGCTTTTAGAAAGCGTAGCTACCTGTTCCGACGTTGGTCCTACTGTTCTCTAGCAGACAGGCTTGTCTGCTACCCTCAAGCATGCAACTAGAAATACATTTGCTCATTCATCCTCTCACACAGAAGGGAAGGGGGATGACAGTATCTTATCATATACAGTATATAAAAGAAAGCGGATGTAGGTTCAGTATGAGACTGTGTGACATGAATTACGTATAAACTGTGTTTTAAAGTGTAGTAGTGTGACAGATCGTTCTTGTTTATGTGTAAAAGTAACACGTTCCACTACTCAGTCTCCTCCCAGATAGTTAGAAACGCCACAGTAAATTTAGAAGAGGAATTTATGCCGTAAATGACAACAGATTTAAGAAATTAAAGATGAAAGGAATACAACAGAGACCTTTCAAGATAACATCTTTCTCTCCGAAAAGGTATCCCTGCAAACTGTAAAGCAAACTGAGGACCCAATTCCAAGATCGCAACACAGAGCAATAACTTGCTGCATTACTGCAGTAAACAAATCAGATGTAATGCCCTTCAAGAGACGCTTCAATTTCAAAAAAGCTCATTGGGAACTTTTCACAGAGAACCTTGATAAGGAGATCTTGGAAATTAAACCAGAGATACAATCATATGAAACTTTTATAGATCTTGTCAAGAAAATCTCTCGACGGCGCACACCTAGAGGGTGCCGCACCCAGTATATCACTGGACTCAATGGTAGCAGCAAGGAAGCTCTGAAAAAGTATGAAGAACTGTACGATAAGGACCCCTTCTCAGAGGAAACGATCCAGGCAGGTGAGGTACTGATGTCTGGTAACTCCGAAGCGAGAAAGGAAAAGTGGTGTAACCTCCTACAAGAGACGGACATGAAGCACAGCAGTAGGAAGGCATGGAAACTGGTCGAAAGTCTCAACAACGACCCAACAGAACCACAACCAAATTACAGTGAAGTTACACCCGATCAGATAGCTCACCAACTACTCGTGAACGGAAAAACTAAAAGGAAGATCAGGAATGGCAAAATTAAAAGAAAATTGAACGAGGAGATTAGCTTCCTAGCTCGCCCGTTCTTCATTCAGGAGCTATAAGATGCCATCAACGATTTGAAAAACAATAAGGCCGCTGGCCTCGACGATCTGAGATCTGAGCAAATCAAGCATTTTGGACTGGGAGTACAAGCATGGATCCTAGAGCTAATGAATAACTGTATTACAACAATGCAAATTCCTAAAGTGTGGAGGAAAGCTCGGGTTATTGCGTTACTAAAACCAGGGAAAGACCCAGCTGAAGCTAACAATTTCCGGCCTGTCTCACTGCTTTGTCATTTATTTAAAGTGCTGGAGCGAATGATCCTTAAAAGCATAGCTGATTATGTGGACAAAGCCCCCATTAACGAACAAGCTGGATTTCGACCAGGAAAATTATGCTGTGGCCAAATCCTTAATATCACACAAGTACATCGAAGACGGCTATCAGAGAGGAGAAGTAACTGGGGTCGCATTCCTGGATCTCAGTGCTGCATATGACACAGTTAACCATAAGTTGCTTACCCAGAAAGTGCATAATGTCACTAAGGACTACACCCTTTCTATGTTCGTGCAATGCATGCTACAGAAGAGACGCTACTATGTAACCTTACAATCTAAAAACAGCCGATGGAGGACACAGAAAAATGGACTTGCACAGGGTAGTGTCTTGGCTCCAATATTATTTAACATCTATACCAATGATCTTACCATCAGCCACCAGACACGAATGTTCATATATGCAGATGATGCAACAGTGGCCACACAGGATAAAACCTTTGAACAAGTGGAGGAGAATTGTAGGGAAGCAGCCTACTCACGCTGTATAAAATTCACATCAGTCTTTCCATTGTGTGCCAGCCTAGCTCTGACGTCATAAATGTTGCGCAATACTTTAAAAATCAAGTAAATAACCTGAAACGGTTCTAGCATGTCAGGAGTAATACTAGATCAATATGTGTTGAATGTCAGTTCAATAACTGTAACCATTTTCGAAATTTGGACGTTTTTCTGTAAGAATCATTGGCGCAACAGAAAAGAGCTAGAAACTTAAAAATTGTGTTAGAGGCTATTGCGAGAGGTGGCATGAAACTAAAGATTGAAAAGACAGAGTGCGTTAAAGAGGAAATAGGTTTCTTGGGATATATGGTAAGTGGAAAAGGTATTCTGCCTGACCCAGGCAAGCTAGCAGTCATTGAAAAATTTGAAGCTCCCAGAAACAAGAAGCAGTTGAGATCGATGTTCGATCTTTTCGGCTTCTATAGGCGTTTTGTTAGTGATCAGGCTTTTAATGCGCCCTGTCTTCACCTCCTGCTGAAAAAGAATACCCCTTGGGTTTGGACAGCAGAATGTCAACAGGCGTTCGAGGTGCTAAAACAATCTTTAATTAATAGTCCTATTTTACATCATCCTGATTTTGAAAAACCATTCTGTATGTCGGTTGATGCTAGTGGCTATGGTATAGCTGTGGAGGTATTCCAAGTAGAAATAGAGAACGAACAAGAAGTGCACGAGACTATAGATTTCGCAAGTCGATTTTTACAGGCAGCAGAGAGAAATTATGGCATCTCAGAACTGGAAGCATTGGCAATTGTATTTGGGGTACAGAAATTTGAGCAGTATCTATTAGGTCACAAGATAATTGTTTACAGTGACCATAAGGCGTTGACCTTTTTAAAGACCTGTAAGTTGAGGAAGGCTCGTTTGGTAAGATGGTCATTGTATCTCCAGCAGTTTGACATTGAGGTTAGATATATTCAAGGGAAAGACAATCTGGTAGCTGATGGGTTATCTAGAAGTGCGGAGCTCTGTGATGACGCGGGAATTACAGCAACAGACCTAAGTGAAGTACGAATGTTTGCGTTGCACGAAATAAAGGAAGAAAGTGCATTAAAGAGAGTGATTAAGAACTTGAGACGTGAGCAGAATGCAGATGACCAGCTGAAGTTAGTGAAGAGCTATTTAGGAAATGCGAACTATCCTAAGGTTTCGCAATACTATTGTCTGCATAAAGGTATTCTGTTTAGGAGGAAAAAGGTAGGTGTTTCTGAATGGAAGCTGTGCTTTCCCTCACAACATGTAGACTTACTAATCGACTATGTACAGCTGAGGTATGGGCACTATGGTGCAAAGAAGTGCATTGCAAAATTAAAAGAGAAGGTTGTGTTTGACAACATGTACCGCCGTGTTGCCAAGCGTCTAGCATCTTGTGTAGTGTGCCAGAAAGTCCGTGCTGCTAACACAAGAATACAAGGGGATATGCATTCAGTAGAGACAACTGAAACCCTAGAATTACTGGCTTGTGATTTGTTTGGCCCTCTTCCTGCTTCGAGAGGTGGGTGCACCCATGTTTTTGTTGTTGTGGACGGATTCAGTAAATATGTTAAGCTATACCCAGTTAAAAGAGCAAATGCAAAAACGTTGGTAGAAAAGTTGGAAAAAGAGTTTTTCGTGAACGTTGGCGTTCCGAAGAATTTGCTGTCAGACAATGGGCCTCAATTTACTTCTGATAGATTTAAGGAATGTCTAGCTAAGGCCGGAGTGAAACATCTAAAAATATCTGCGTATTTCCCCCAAGGAAATACGAGTGAACGTATTATGAGAGAATTGAATAGGCTTTGCAGGACTTATTGTGCTCGGAAACACTCAAGTTGGGCAGATCACGTGAAGTATTTTGAGAATGTAATTAACAACTTAAGGCATGATGCAACTGGTTTTGCGCCTTGCGAATTGATGTTTGGACAAGAACCGCATAATATAATTGCAGATATGGTAGAATTCCCTATTCTAACGCAAATATCCACAGACGAGAAGAAATTAAAGGCTAGGGCAAATATAAGAAAAAGAGCATTGGAAAGGAAGAAGCGTCATGACGCAAAAGCTGTACCCACCAATTTTGAAATAGGTCAGTTAGTCCTTGTCAAAACCAAGGAAAAATCAAAGAAAATAAATGCAGAAACAAAGAAATTCATGTTCGTATACCAAGGACCTTTCAGGATCATAGGAAAAACACATGTCAATGCATATAGGCTAGAGTACCCTAAGAGTAAAAAGCTATTACGTCTCAGGAACGTGATCGACCTAAAGAAGTTCATAGGTAGTGAATGAATTCTGTAGGGAGGAGATTGTTCTGTAACCTCTACACAGTGTGGCAGCTGTGCAGTCCCAGCTGTGTGAGATCTTTCCATTTCAGGTCTCACTCATTCTTCATCTTTCCTATCTACAAAAATTTCGACCCCTTCTTTCCAATACGAAAATTTTCTGAAACCAATGAATTCTGTATGGAGGAGGTTGTTCTGTAATCTCTACACAGTGTGGCAGCTGTGCAGTTCCAGCTGTGTGAGATCTTCTTTCCATTTCAGGTCTCACTCATTCTTCATCTTCCCTATCTACAAAAATTTCGACCCCTTCTTTCCAATACGAAAATTTTCTGAAACCAATGAATTCTGTAGGGAGGAGGTTGTTCTGTAACCTCTACACAGTGTGGCAGCTGTGCAGTCCCAGCTGTGTGAGATCTTCATTCCTTTTCAGGTCTCACTCATTATTCATATTTCCTATCTACAAAAATTTCGGCTCTTTACTTTGCAATACAAAAATTTTCCGTCATGGCTATCAAGCCATGAGTTCTGTAACCATTCTATCCACCGATTAGTGAAAAAAAAACCTACTGTGACAAACCTAACTGTGACATAAACAACAGAGAAGTATGATGTAATTAAGATACAAATGTATTTGAGTAACAAGTATGTATAGAACTCCGGTAATATTATAAGTACAAAGTGTTGTTTTATTGGAAAAGGTCCACCAACAATATTTAAATTTAAAAAGATATACAAATTCGTGTACAAGCAGGATCTGAAGTGGCAGTGAAACCTATTGCATGCATTAGAGCTAACTAATCAATAGTAAAAGAGATTGTTTAGTGTTATGAAAAATATGCAGATAAGTTGTAAGAATAAACTCACCTTGTGTAGCAAGGAATGGCAGCGTAATAAAATTGAACAGTGTTTGTGGTTGAGACGTGAAGGACACGTCCCTGAAGTATTTATAAGGTTGGAGCTGGCCATTATTTTGGTGTTGGGTGCGGTGACACACCTACAGGTATGAGTTGGAGGCGTGAATGCGACCATAGGTACCCTTATGTTAGATGAGACAGAGTAGCTCATGGTGTCCTATAGGTTTAAGGAATTTGGCATTACGCTCGTCCATAATTACTTAATGCACTTTAGTGGTAGGTCGAGAGAGACTACCTGTGGTTTCAGCGTCCGATCGAGTGGAAATGGATTGCCACGTGAGCAAACTGATCAGCTGCAATACACTATAGATATGAAATAAATGTGCTATCCTATGCGTTAAATGTTAATGGAGTGAGTGTTAAATAAGTACATACACTAGCAACATAATTGAGTAACATAATGGCAGACGTGAAACATTATTTATAGCTCAGCATAAATACACTACGATGAAGTAAGTACATAATTGCAGATGTGGAACTGACACAGCAGCAGAGGACCAATAAGTGGATTTAGTAGTTAACTAAACGTAGTGTGTTTTGAACACTCAGAACTGTACTACTACCACAAGTTACTCACATGTAAAAGAAGCTGAGAAGACAACTACTAATCAAATATACTCAAACTATCTCTAAGAATAAGGTAATCGAAGATGAGTCAGCTAAGTGAATAAAATATAAATGTATCAGGAATGTACCGAGCATTGGTTCAGTGTTCCAGCCCAGAAATAATAAATTGAGATTACATTGGATTCATGTGTTGTATGCCTTGAGCATAAATTTTCTCTAGTACGCGACTAACGGCGTTTTGAGCCATTTGTTTACCGATTTTATGACAAGTAACCGCAAGAGTAAAATTGAAAAAGTTCTGTTAACTTTGTTCCAGTAACATATTGAAAGATAACATGTATATATCCCGATTTTATTGTGATCCACCCTTAGATATTAAGTGAACAGAGTCTGAGGCACTCTTTTTGTTTCTTCTACAGGACAAACCAGATAATGGCAGCCTGGTAGCTGCGTGAAAGCATGGAGTGACTTGGACACAACTCACAGTGACCCCTCCCCTTTCCCCATGTAATTTAGAGTGAACGTGAAGGACGCACACCATAGCAACTTCCCCTCCTCTACCCATGTGAATGGAAGTATAGAACGCCAGCCAAAGCGGCTACAACCATGTGTGTAAAAATAAAATTGTCATGACTTGTGAAATTTTCTTTCAGGTTTAGAAAAGACTGCTAAGATTAATCATCTGTTTATGTATCATGAATAACTGTGTTATTTTCTTTGAATTTGTGTATGTAAAAATGTATTTAATGGATTTAAGATTTTCATAATTTTACATATTTTTAGGTATTTGTTTGTCTAAGGCAATATGTATGCCAAAGTTTTTCATTGATTTTGTTTAAATTTTGAGTGATAATGTCGCTTAAGAGGCAGTGAACATGCCAGCAATTTAAATAATTGAAGTAAGTAATTAGTTTCCTTTTAATATTTCTATAGGTTTACAATTCAATTTTAAATTTTCATAGGGAGTTAAGCTGTACTTTTGCTTCCCTTTTTGTAATTAAATTTTTTTTCATTCATTAACATTCAAAAAAATTTTTTAAGTAGAGGGTGATGTAGGGAAGCAGCCTACTCACGCTGTATAAAATTCACATCAGTCTTTCCATTGTGTACCAGCCTAGCTCTGACGTCATAAATGTTGCGCAATACTTTAAAAATCAAGTAAATAACCTGAAACGGTTCTAGCATGTCAGGAGTAATACTAGATCCATATGTGTTGAATGTCAGTTCAATAACTTTAACCATTTTCGAAATTTGGACGTTTTTCTGTAAAAGTCATTGGCGCAACAGAAAAGAGCTAGAAACTTAAAAATTTATATTTAGATTCCTTTTTCATAATAATTTAGTAGAAACAGTATTTTGGATCTCACAAATTAAAATTTTAGTTGAAATTCATGATTTTCTGGTTTTTGTCTTAAAATATTAAGGAAGCAAGATAGATTAAGTAGGCAAATAAATAAGGCTAGGATGTTTAAATTTAAGTAGAGGGAGATCCGCTATAAGCATAAAGATGTGAGAAGTTTCAATTGAATAACTATAAAACTATAGCGATAGCGTATTTCCAAAGGGCAAGTTCAGAGCTCGTCTACTGCGTGTAGTGTAATTAACTTAATTCTATCGCCCAAAATATTTGACTCAGCCACGTCAGACTTTTATTATGATTACTTATCTGTGTGCTGAATGCACATTTAAATTGAGAGCTTCATCGGCCATCAGCAAAGGAAGCGATGATTTATTCAATAACTTAAAGTGGTGCATTACTAGCCCAGCAGCTAGTCGGGAGAGCCGATTTGATCAGGCATTCCCTTACCCGTCCGCACCGCACATTTATATATAAGAACGCTGCGCGAGGAAGAAAGGCCACAGTTCTCTCCAGACGCTGAATACTACACCATCTGTGTCGGGAGTCGCGTCGTGTCGGTATCATTGCTATAAACAGCCTCGGATGCCGTAATAAGTTACTCGGGATACGCGTAACCATGAAATCGTTTTCGAGTAAAGCGTTAATTCTGGGATAACTTTAATGATATATCTTCAGTTTGCGTATGTCGTATTTTCACGTGCCGCCGCGGGACAAACATTCTACCATTATTTAGCGTGGCGTTTGATGAACATTATCATCAAATTATGGCGAGCATTCACTTAAACATTTAATTTGGACAGTTATAGTTGCATCAGCGCATTAGACTCTGAACTGCTGTGGTAGTTGGATTGTGTGGATTCCTTTTTTTTTTAATCTGTGACTTTCAGAATATAGCGAACGTTTTTACAGGATCGTTTTTGATTATGAATCCCAGACGATCTCCTAATTCCTCAGAGCTATAAGCTGTAGCTGTAAGTGTTTTTCTCAGATGAAGTGGGCACTAGGAATTCTAATTACAGGCTTCACGTTTTGCTAATCACTTTCTGGTTGCCAAAATTGTAGTTAGAGAGCCAGTGTTGAGAACGGCAAAACAACAGCATAAATAATAGGAACATTTTTATAACAATTAATTCCACCCGCCGCCCCGTATATGGTTAATTGGCCGGGAAATGCATCTTTTCTGCATTCTTTACTACATTACATTCTACATTTAAATAACAGCATAAAATCAACCCGCCGCCCCACAATTGGTGCATCGGCCGGGAAATGCATGTATTTTACATTACAAACCAAACATTTAATTAACAAGTATTAATCCCACCAGCCGCCCCACAGAATCTCACAGGAGCCTTAACAGAACTTGCTACCTATTACGACGGCAATAATCTCAAACCAAACCCTAGTAAATCTCAAGTATCGGCCTTCCATCTTAGGAACAAACAAGCCAAACGGAATCTCCGAGTCATGTGGCAAGGTGAAGAGCTGGAACATACAAACAGCCCAAAATACCTGGGAGTAACATTGGACAGAGCACTTTCTTTTAAGCAGCACTGTCACAACACTAAAAAAAAGGTCTGTGCCAGGAACAACATACTGCGGAAGCTAACAGGTTCATCGTGGGGAGCTCAACCACATGTTTTGCGCACCACGGGTATGGTGCTGAGTATCTCAGCAGCGGAATATGCGGCGCCAGTTTGGAGGAACTCTGCTCACTCTAAGCAAGTTGACGTCGCCGTAAACGAAACTGTACGTATTGCCACAGGATGCCTCAAACCAACTCCCACAGACATCATTTATCCCATCATAGGCATAGCACCACCCACTATCCGCAGGCAAAAGAATGATCCTCGACACCCGATGCATATGCACCGAAAACAACGTGTCCGTCTGAAATCCCGCAGGAGTTTCATTGAAACTACTGAAGAGCTCGCCACCAAGCCCGTCGCAAGGCGGCTATCTCTTTGGGAAGAAATGGTGTCACACTTCACAATGGAACTACTTGAGGAGGGATTTGCAGGATTTCAACTACCTTTTACAACTTGGAGGTCATTAAACTGGCTGCGCACTGGAGTAACTGGGTGCAAATCAAACCTATTTTAATGGGGTTACAGTGATAGCGATAGGTGTGAATGCGGAGCAATACAGGACTTGGACCACCTACTGATTTGCCCATATTTGTCTATAACATGCACTAAAGATGATATTTTGAAAGTCAATGGCAAAGCAAACTACGTTGCTAATTACTGTGAAGGGAAGATATAATTGGTGCATCCAGATACGGAAGAAGAAGAATCTGAAACCAAGGTGCAGTCTGGCATTTCTCACATACGCCGATCATCGCAAGACCTTACCTTATGTTCGAGTATAATGACTTTTCTGGAGACTAGAAATCTACTCTGTAGGAAAGAGCATGGGTTTCGAAAACGACGATCTTGTGAAACCCAGCTCGCGCTATTCGTCCACGAGACTCAGAGGACCATAGACACGTGTTCCCAGGTAGATGCCGCGTTTCTTGACTTCCGCAAGGCGTTTGATACAGTTCCCCCCAGTCGTTTAATGAACAAAGTAAGAGTATATGGACTGTCAGATCAATTGAGTGATTGGATTGAAGAGTTCCTAGATAACAGAAGGCAGCATGTCATTCTCAATGGAGAGAAGTCTTCCGAAGTAAGAGTGATTTCAGGTGTGCCGCAAGGGAGTGTCTTAGGACCGTTGCTATTCACAATATATATAAATTACCTTGTGGATAACATCGAAAGTTCACTGAGGCTTTTTGCGGATGATGCTGTAGTATATAGAGAGGTTGTAACAATGGAAAATTGTAGTGAAATGCAGGAGGATCTACAACGAATTGATGCATGGTGCAGGGAATGGCAATTGAATATCATTGTAGACAACTGTAATGTGCTGCGAATACATAGACAGAAAGGTCCTTTATCATCTACCTACAATATAGCAGGTCAGCAACTGGAATCAGTTAATTCCATAAATTATCTGGGAGTAGGCATTAGGAGTGATTTAAAATGGAATAATCGTATAAAGTTGATTGTCGGTAAAGCAGATGCCAGAATGAGATTCATTGGAAGAATCCTAAGGAAATGCAATCCTAAAACAAAGGAAATATGTTACAGTACACTTGTTCACCCGCTGCTTGAATATTGCTCGCCAGTGTGGGATCCGTACCAGATAGCGTTGACAGAAGACACAGAAGATCCAATGGAGAGCAGCGCGCTTCGTTACAGGATCATATAGTAATCGCGAAAGCGTTACGGAGATGATAGGTAAACTCCAGTGGAAGACTGCAGGAGAGACGCTCAGTAGCTCGGTACGGGCTTTTGTTGAAGTTACGAGAACATACCTTCACCGAGGAGTCAAGCAGTATATTGCTCCCTCCTATGTATATTTCACGAAGAGACCATGAGGATAAAATCAGAGAGATTAGATCACACACAGAGGCATACAGACAATCTTTCTTTCCACGAAAAATACGAAACTGGAATAGAAGGGAGAACCGATTGAGGTACTCGAAGTACCATCCGACACACACCGTCAGGTGGCTTGCGGAATATGGATGTAGATGTAGATAAGAACCAGACACAAAGGTAAGGACAACTTGATATGCAATGCCGAATCTTAAGATTTGTAGTTTGACACCTTTCCACTGGTTCATCATAAATGACATGAATAAGAGTACGGTACCGCAAGAAACCTGTGGCGCCAGGGAACGTAGTTGGGGAGTGGAAGATTGGGCAGTTTACTACTGAGGGTGGTTAGGCTGAAACAAATTTTTATTTCAGTTTCTCTTATTTTTCCCATCTTAAGCAAGTCTTGCGATGTGGCGCCAATTAGTTACACCTGACATCCCTCGAGTGAGCCAAGTGCCAGGTTTGAAAACCTGACCATAACGACGACGTCGGCGTGGGTAGCACCCCACAGCTGCGGAGAGTACGAGACCGATGGAAAGCGGAAGCTCTGAAACACCAATATGATCTAACTTCAACTGGCACTGATATGACAACTTTTAAAACCCAAAAGAAAAAGCACCACATCGAGCAACATCTGTAAGTAGGCTGTTTATGTTTTCTTATTGGCAATGTTATGTAGCACTCTGTATGAAAATCACTGGCTGTGCTGTGTGCAGTCTGTGGCTAGTTTGCATTGTTGTCTGCCATTGTAGTGTTGGGCACCTGGATGTGAACAGCGCGTAGTGTTGTGCAGTTGGAGGTGAGCCGCCAGCAGTGGTGGATGTGGGGAGAGAAATGGCGGAGTTTTGAAATTTGTAAGACTGGATGTCATGAACTGCTATGTATATTGTGATTTTTCAACACTATTAAGGTAAATACATTGTTTGTTCTCTATTAAAATCTTTCATTTGCTAACTATGCATATCAGTAGTTAGTGCCTTCTGTATGTTGAATCTTTTATTTAGCTGACAGTAGTGGTGCTCGCTGTATTGCAGTAGTTCGAGTAACGAAGATTTTTGTGAGGTAAGTGATTTGTGAAAGGTATAGGTTAATGTTAGTCGGGGCCATTCTTTTGCAGGGATTTTTGAAAGTCAGATTGCGTTGTGCTAAAAAATATTGTGTGTCAGTTTAAGCACAGTCATGTATAATTTTTCTAAGGGGACGTTTCATATGGCGACCCTGCCAGGATACCTCACTGGAATCTTCTGAATTTTTTCTTGTAGTTCTTGTAATTAGTGTAGCTTTTTTTATTGCTAGTGTGTCATTGTAGAGAGAATCTCCTTTGTAGTTGCAGTCTTTCATTGTTGTACAGTAAAACAGTTGTGGCATGCATGTAGATTTGCACCAAGTATTTTGCAGCTGCGCTTGCAATTAATTAGATATTATTTTCAGTGCTATGTTAATGGTGTTCTCTTATTTTTGCTCTTCAAATTGTGCTTTTCTGTGTTATCGTGTGAAATATTGTGTCAATAATGGCGTGTGAAAAACATAACACTAGGCTCCAAAGTAAACTGAGATATAATACTGACGACGAGCGTAGCTTATCAGCACCACTGTGTAATGAATTAACAGACATTCAAAGTAGTAATTTGGTAGTTCTGCATAGGGAAATGGAGCGGGCGGCAAATAATGGCGTAGACAGTGAAACAATTAGTGAACAGAGAAGCATTATCGATCGATAGGTCGGCAATAGCTCGCCTCAGGAATCCGAAATGACAGGACACAATATCGCAAATACTGTAGATTCAGGTTTTGGGTCCTCACCGTTTTCTCAAATAAGTCAAGACACATTTTCCGCTTGTCAAAATGTGAATGATGCCGGTGCAAATTCACTGCTGAAAAGCATAGAGGAACAGATTCCAGACACAAACACATTATTATTGCAATTAATGCAACAAATGAAACAAAATCAGAGACAAACACAGCAATAGTTAGACACAATGGAACAAAATCTTCAAATGTTAGACACGATGGAAGAAAATCTTCGAATGTTAGATACCACACTTGAACAAACACGTGAAGGTTTAACTGCTGAGTTACTTAAAATCGAATCGAATCGTCAAAAAGTCTGTAATGACGTAAAAAACACAAATTTGTGAGCATTTCCAACCTATTTTTTCGCGTCATGAAAATGCATTACAGAATGACGAAGCAGCCATAAAAGAACTGCAAACTATTGTTCATGAAAATCACGACACCTTGCAAGCTAAAATTGACTCAGTTGCATCTACCGATTTTACGCAACTTGCAAAAACTCAGGAAAACTTAAAGGACACAGTAGATACGATTTCAACACAAATGGACACTCTGAAACTTGGTTCAGAAAAACACACTGAGGAAATAAGTACAATATCGGAGAAAGTAGCCGAACTTTCGGATCAGTTCACTAACTTATCTACAAAGGTAGATGATGGTTTGAATGGCACAAGACCTGTAGCCTTCACGGACACTGAAGAGTATGAACAAATTAGAAAATTCAAACAAAATCAAAATCAAATCAATACACAGTACAAAAGAGAAATCCGGGAAGTAAAAGATCAGTTGGCACAAGTAATACAAAAATTACATATTTCAGAGGACACTCGCGCTCGAGTATGGGAAGAGGGACATAGAAATACGGAACAACCACAAAATAACAACACAGGACACTTTGGAAATTATGAAAGAAATTGGCAAGGCGCGTTGGATTTTGAGATGGAACCGCCGAAACGAAGTAACAACGAGCGACGTGCGACTCGCACTCGCCGACACGATGATTTTGACTATAAGCTGTTCTTTACTACACATAAATTCAAAACATTTAAGAATTCTGACAACGACATTCATCCACAAGCATGGCTTCATCAATTCTCTCATTGTTTTCCTCCCAACTGGTCATTGGAGCACAGGTTAGAATTTATGTGTGCCTACTTAGAGAATGAACCAGCTGTAAGAATGCGATCGGTCATTCACGATTGTCACAGTGAAGGAGAATTTTATCATGCCTTCCTCTCAGCGTATTGGTCTCAAGCTACACAAGACCGAGTAAAACATAGCATCATAATGATGAAATGTTTCGAACAATCTGAAATTTCCAGTCTCATGAAATATTTTGAAGAAATGTTGCATAAGAATCAGTATCTTTCAAACCCATACAGCCCCTCAGAACTCATCTGTATCTGCTTAATCAAAGTGCCTGAACAATTACGACAAATAATTGTAGCAGGACGTTGCAAAGACGACATTGAAGCGTTTCAGGGACTCTTACAAGAACTGGAAATTGACACTGACAATCGAGGAACGCGAAAACAGGAGCACAACAATTACAGGTCACATCTGTCACAATTCCGTGATGACAGAAATAATACACGACAAGGCTATTCTTACAACGTAAATCGTGACCAAAACAGACACCACCCGTAAGACAACCGTTGGCAGAGTAGTAATAATTACAGGGAAAGATCACCTCTCTGCAGTAATGACTATCACAGAGACAATCAGAGAAACAGACAATATGGGAACCAAAATAATTATTATCAAGGGAGAAAGAATAACTTTAGATGCAACGGTCCAGCGCGCAGTTATGATTCAGGGAGAAATTCTCCACCACGTGACCGACAAGAAAGAAACTATGGAATCTACCGACATGACGACAGACGATATGATCCTAACGACAGACCTGAATTGCATCAGAACTGGCGGGATTCAAACGGAGCAGGGCACTCTCGACAAGGTGAATTTGTAGAAGTTAGATCCCCAAATCCCAATAATGACACGCGCCAACAAAGACACAATGACTCGCACCGCAGGCAGCCACGTGTGCTGGCTGGTTCAGAGAAACACGCTAACCTTGAGAAAAATTTGAGCATTCTTTACCGATGTACCATATACCACATGATAATTCTGGTGAAGCTGGAGCTCTGCATAGTAGGAAGCGTAAAGGCTTGCACCACATTTCACATGTAAAACCGTTTATTGAAAGATAATCTGCTTTTTAACTTTGTCTTTGCCATATAACTTTTCACTTTACATTACTAGTATGGTTTGTCAGACTTATAATCCGTTAACATGCAACAATGTTTGAAGTTAAATATTCAGTCAAGAAGGAAGAGAACTTATTTAAACAGTAATTACAAATGCATTGTTATAGTGAACAGACGACACAGTGTTATTGTGTGTGTACATTCTTGCTTGTTAGTTGCACGATTACGTAACGACTATAAGGATCACATACTTAGAACATATACTGGTACTGCTAATGAGATTTTAATGTAACAGTTTGGTTTACTTGAAAATACATTCTGGATTTAAAGTACTTTCTGTGAGATACCAGATGAGACAGTGGTTAGTTTATGTGACAGCTACACGATTTTAACACGACGCTACTAATGAGTGACAATTTACAATGTTGCTTTTGCAGTGTTTCTGTTTTATATCTGCACAGTTTTTCTGTATTATTCTGGAAAGTAAAACATGTTTTAGTAGTAACTTTTGTGGTATAGCTACAATCAGACTGCCTTTTCAGTAGCCCAACAATACGTTACAGCACAGTACTTTCTTCATCACGGCAATAAGTGTAATAACTAAGATATCTATACGCAAAGCATTTCACTTTTGTTTATCATGAGGTAAGTACATTGGCTTCTGCAGAACTTAGCTTTCGGAGGACAATAACTACGACACTTCCACAGAGATTATCTTACAGCAAGACGTACATCTAGCGCTACAGGACACGTATTTGAGTGATTAATTTTGCACTTAAATCATTTATTTTTAAAGATATTTGAAGTACAATGATACAAAGGTTTTCTGTGATACATTTCATTCCATTGCTGTAATCTGTAACACCTGAGGATATAATTACATTAATCCTCAGGGGGGTACACGCTTACTTTGTGTACCATGTGTTTTGCAAGCACAAGGAGCCCTAGCTAATATGGTATTTGCTTATACAACTTTACACATAGGTACCATATTTCTCTACCACAGAATTACACAGCTATTTGATTATTTAACAGAGAAACAAATTTTTACTACATCAGTGACAGATGTTTACATAACTACTTATGAAATTGTATTTTGTCTGTACTTTGTGAACTGTTCATACTTTTTTCAGAATCATTGTGATACTGTGAGAGCTTTGAATGATGTATTTGGTATGACATCATGATTTGTAAAGTACATTTGAGGTAGATGACACTATTGAAATGAGCAGAGAATTTTCTTTAGGTTTTGAAATTATTGCAGAAAGCTATGACGTTTTTGAGATTTGGCTGAGTTTTTATGATGTTATCATTATGATGACAATGTGTATTATGCTGTTGAGGTATGTTTATGATCAATAAGCTGATACTGTATAAGGAATTTGATTATGCTACGTATTTTTTATGGTGAAATAGTGAAGAAGTGTTGACAAATCTGTATATGTGTAATAAGGTAAGGAATAATGAGTAGTGGTTAGGGACTCTGATTTGTGGAAAAGGATGTTGGAAACCGAGAATCGTACTTTAAGAGTTACGAAATGTGTGTATATGCGAGAATGTATCACTATGCTGGTGAAAATTTTTTGGACACTGTTATATTTACAGGAATTTGTTTCTACAGATTTGTAACGCAAATTCTCAACCTGTGAAATTTTTTATATGAGACTGTCACCGTAGTGCAAACTGCTGTCATAAATATTTCGGTAGGAGAGTTAAGTGACCTTCACGTAATGCGTAGTGGGCACCCAGCTGCGCGATAGTCGCCTGGGAAAAAGCCATTAGTGTGTGCCTTTCAGAGGCACAGGTGGAGGAAAAAAAGAGACCATTAACCTCGCTATTGACATTCCTTTGTAGAAAGCATCGCAAATATGACACGCTCATTACTTGAAAACATATGATTACCCGTACTTTGTGCTACTTACTGAAATGCTTATGAATTGATGGGAAATATTCGTACATCTGCAAACCCGATTATGACAAGTGTCTTTCTACGAGAATTTCTACTAACTTATGAAATGACATATGGCTAATGAATGATGTTTCATGCCTTCCTTTGTACATATTTGCTCATTTTCTTTAATATCTAGTTTCTAGCTGCATTGCAGCATTGGT
Source organism: Schistocerca piceifrons (assembly GCF_021461385.2). Lineage (NCBI taxonomy): Eukaryota > Metazoa > Arthropoda > Insecta > Orthoptera > Acrididae > Schistocerca > Schistocerca piceifrons. Next base: position 609,128,867 of record NC_060140.1, read on the forward strand.
TATTATAAAATTTAATAGATGTACTAATATCACTATTTTCTGTCTACAGACCCAGTAAAGAATCCGTTTATGGCGTACTTTCTTAGAAAAAAGAGAGCACAAATAGACATTTGCCTTCACAGGAATTGCATAAATAATTTTTTTAATGACTTGGTAACTTTCTTGCAGAGTAAGTTTTTGTGATGCATCACTCTAGTGTTAAGATGTGACATAGGTATTACACATGGCCATTTTTACTGTAATATTTTTTCTGCTTGAGCTATGTCATGTTTAGATGTAAGTTATTGCATTTGCTGCTGCTGTTTGCCAGGCATAGTGCTACTGAATTTCACTTTGTATTACTCTGTTAAGCCAGTTTTACTACTGATTTATTTTTCTTGTTTGCTGCACATTGCCTTATATTAGTTGTAATATTGCAATTGCTTTGCTAATTTCTATAATGCTGCTTGCTTTGCAAATTGGCATTTTTTTGTCATTGCTGTTTGTGTTAATTGTTTTGTACTTCTGCATTGCCTCGTGCCTTAGTATATATATCTGAGCTCAGTAGATTTAAGTTAGCTTAAGATGGGGTAGGCTATATAAGAGAACGAGTTGTGATGAATTGGAAGAAATGCATTGAGAAGCTATAAGAAAATGGTTTGGCCAAAAAAGTATTTTGAAAGAGGATTTGAACAAAAAAGTAGGGTTTAGGGACAACAGGTTTAGGTAGGATTTTCTTGGAAATGAATGATGAGGTAAGACAATGGAAAATAAATAATGAGGTAATAAATGTGTGAACATATAAATACAGAAAGCATGCTTGGATAGAACTTTTTTGATGGAAACAAATGTTGAAATAAGAGGAAAGATATATGGAATGAAGTTTTGGGGTGGACTTCAGTACCAAACGTCACACTGAAAACAAACCCTGTCATGTATTTTTGTGTTATTACACTATGTGAATTTGTGTTTTTCCTGTCTTAATGTGTTATGTTGTAGAATTTTTCTGATAATATGTTATTTTCTTTGTAAAGATGTTTAGACATTATTTATTCTGTTCTGTTTTAATGCTCATGTGTGAAGTTGATGTTTCGAAAGTTATTCAGATCTTTTATGTATGTACTCATGTCATAATTCCTGTAACACTGACGTATATGTTATTTCGATTCTTTTGTAAAGCCTGTACTACAAATGTTATCTGTATTGTTATGTTCTTTAATGATTTATTTTGTACCTTTGTCATTGTATTCTTATGTTGTAAAATTGTAATTGACACCAGTTCATCATATTATTAACTTGTAAGTTCCATTTCACTGCACTCGTTTCTGTTGGTCATAGTATGTGGACAGTATGTGAGAAGTAGGGACTGTTAGTGTTTGCATGTGTGTTAATAACTCAGCAAGGGACTGGATAACAGCATTGCTGGTTCTAAGGACAATTCCAAAAACTTTGTGCTTGCACAAGTGGTGGTTATGGACTTGCTATATTGTCCGCAAGACTCTTCAATGGTGATTGTGCACCTGCACAGTCACAGCAGATGGCTGCTGGCCATCTCTACAAGGACTACAGTGGGTCTACACCTTCGATGATCCATGAATACCATTATTTCTACAAGGACTGCAGTGGGTCTGCACCTTTGGTGGCTACCAATACCATAATCTCTACCAGGACTACAGTGGGTCTGCTCTGTGATGACCTACCTACCAATATTCTTCAAAACGTCGAATGACTCTGCTGTGGGTTTCCTCTGTTGTGGCCCATTACCTGTCTGCATGTCGAGAGTCAGCACTGTCTTTCCGTTGGAAGGACAACACTACTTCTTCAAGACTGCATGGAAATCCACCACTTCCGTGTGCATTTTCTTTTACTGCTCAGACATTCAGAAAAACACTGCAATTTTACTGTGACGAATGATCAGGATTGTCTTTATGGATTGTGAGAAAATTTTAGCTTTTGACCAACATTGTATCAATAAGTGTGTGCATTTGATATCTTTGTTATTGTAATTATGAAAAATTTTATCAAATCATTATTGGCCACTGCCCAAAACAATTTGTAAAATTTTTTGTGGGGAGCATGGGGGCTATGTAAGTAGGCTGTTTATGTTTTCTTATTGGCAACGTTACGTAGCGCTCTGTATGAAAATCACTGGCTGTGCTGTGTGCAGTCTGTGGCTAGTTTGCATTGTTGTCTGCCATTGTAGTGTTGGGCAGCTGGATGTTAACAGCGCGTTGCATTGTGTAGTTGGAGGTGAGCCGCCAGCAGTGGTGGATGTGGGGAGAGAAATGGCGGAGTTTTGAAATTTGTAAGACTGGATGTCATGAACTGCTATGTATATTATGATTTTTCAACACTACTAAGGTAAATACATTGTTTATTTTGCATTGTTGTCTGCCATTGTAGTGTTGGGCAGCTGGATGTTAACAGCGCGTAGCGTTGTGCAGTTGGAGGTGAACCGCCAGCAGTGGTGGATGTGGGGAGAGAAATGGCGGAGTTTTGAAATTTGTAAGACTGGATGTCATGAACTGCTTTGTATATTATGATTTTTCAACACTATTAAGGTAAATACATTGTCCTCTATTAAAATCTTCCATTAGCTAACTATGCCTATCATTAGTTAGTGCCTTCTGTAGTTTGAATCTTTTATTTAGCTGGCAGTAGTGGCGCTCGCTGTATTGCAGTAGTTCGAGTAACGAAGATTTTTGTGAGGTAAGTGATTTGTGAAAGGTATAGGTTAATGTTAGTCGGGGCCATTCTTTTGTAGGGATTTTTGAAATTCGGATTGCGTTGCGCTAAAAAATATTGTGTGTCAGTTTAAGCACAGTCATGTATAATTTTTCTAAAGGGACGTTTCACATCCTAGACTCGAACAAAACGGACTGAATAAGAATTCAGTAAAGTGTTCAAAATTTCTGGCCTCATAAAATATAAAATGGGGAGGCATCACACACTGCGATTAACAAACTACATTGACAACAAAATAGCTACATATGTGAGAGATACACACAACAAAATACTTACATACATAACGTTTATTAAAATTCACTGCACATTGTTAGACAGCAGCGGCCGCTTTCGAAGCTAGAGAATCAGTGTTTAATGACACTTAGAATTGTCCCTATAGGCATTTATCGTAATATTATACGTCGGGTGGTCACCCTCTTATGGTAATCGGAACTAGCCATTGCTTAATCAAAGTTTTCATTCTAAGGATTCTTCCGTTATTTCCTTCTAGAACACACATTAAGGTTGAATAAGGAACACTCGTCCTTAAATAATCAGACATTTTAAGCAAAGATACTGTCCACTTGCATAGAGTGTTGTGCATCAAACTTGTTTCTTAAGGTTGAATTTAATTTACACAATGGACAATGTTAAGCACAGTAGATAATTTAACTAGACGATATTACAGGTTAAGCGGTTATAATGCTAAATTTTGTAAGGTCCTGACATCGGCTGAGAAACTGCTAAACTGAACACTTTTCATTTATGTTGTACAACAAACATGGTTTGTTACATTGTAAACAAAACTTTAGGCAACGGACTGTATTCTACATTAACATTGTAAACTAAACATTTGTAAATGGAGAGTATTATGAGTAGAATGAATAACAACAATCATATTATTTTTATTAAGATAACTTTCACATGGACTTAAACCAATTACAACTGAACATGTACTAGCTTGATCAAAACTAACATAACGCAAGCATACGACAGTATCCTTCATAATAATCAACGCTATCGGCTAATTTGCCTCTAATATATTTAGAACACTTCTCGCTGTATGTCTTTGCTGTGAGAGCTCAGTGTAACCACTAAGGACAGCAAACAATCTCGACAACAAAAACATGTCCGTTCTCCCTTAGCCGCAAAATAAGAGAACAACTAAAATACACACCCGTGCGTACGATAAACAGAACTAACCAGAGTACAAAAGCTTCACCTAACACAAGCAGTGTGGACGTCGTTCGTTTGAACCATCCAACACACCACGACAAAATGCAAGTCACACTGATCAACACACGGCGAGAACATGTAAATATACATCAATGTATCCCGTGGACAGTTAATACCGAACACCACAAAGATACTGAAAGCAAATAAAGACCATCACAACGTTAATCTGATTTTGTTTTCTTTTCTTCTGCCAGCCCAGGATTAGAGGCCTAGTGGGCTGTTCCGACCTCACCGCCTCTTCTGCGCACTTACCACACTTCTTCTTCCAATAGGATTGTACTCCACTGCTTTTCGAGGGATGCTCTCAGGTGACATACGCTTTTTCCAGTCCTGCTTTCTTTGAATTACTTTTTCAGTTAATGATGGCTGTACACCCCCCCCCCCCCCACACCAGTTCTTTCCTTATTTCTTATTCTGTCTTTTCTTGTGGTGCCTTTCACTGACCTGAGGAACTAAATTTCTAATGTTTCAAGTTGTCTTAGGACTCTTGTTCTTGAGGTCCAACTTCCTGATCCGTATAGAACTGTGGCTAGTGGCATGACTTTTCATTTGGGTTTTTCTTCTAGTTTTACTCGTCAATATTCTTTTTAACACAAGTGTTAATAGGCGTTAATTTTCTTATTTATGCCTTTCTCTTCTTCAAAAGTTATATCTAATCCTACACACTGGAAATGGGACACCTGTTCCATTATTATGTTATTGATGATTATCTTAGACCTTCTAGGATACTTTCCTAAAAGGCCATTGTTTTCGTTTTTGTTGCTGATACCTTCAGATTTTATTTTACAGGTATCTGATTTGTCTTCACTTGTCCTGTATGATTGCCTGGTCGTCGGCAGAAAGTATTGTAGTTAGAAATTTTCTTGGTCCAATTCTTATATCTTGTGGCATTCTGTCCATCTCCGTTCACTGAGCACGTCATGGAGATAGATGTTGAACAGTGTGGGTGACATACTGCAGCCTTGCTTTACTTTCTATTTTTGGTGTCAGCTTTTTGCCAGTATCTATTATTCTGGTGTTTTTGTAAAATCCCTGCATAATTTTATCAGTGTCTAGGTGGTACAAATATCATGAGGCTCCCCTCCGGCTGTCTACATACAAGTTTTCCGATGTTTCACTAAAACATTTAAGGGGAATGCCTGGATGGTTACACTGAAAACGCCACGGCTGCCTTTCCACCGCTCTCTTCTCCAATGCCAGCTTGTTATCCGTCTCTAATGTCTTCGAAGTCGATGGGATGGTCATCGGTGAGCCCAACATGGGTCTAGGAAGTACTGTATGATCGAAATCTGTGCGACTGATGACTGGAAAGAAAGGGTTCAGCGTTGCAAGGGTTAGAACATGTGGACTATGGACTAGTGGAAACTTGGAGTAGGTTCCTAAGACTATCCCTATTATGTAGACTATAAACATTTTGGTACCAGTGTTCATTCAGGGTGTAGTCATTGTTGCCAAGAGAGGACTGTGTCTTCCAAGAAGGTGGTGTCACCGATCACATGATTGGAAACATTGATGTAAAACACAATCAATTAATACAGTTTCTCTGACCTCCTCAATGGCTGTATTGGAGTATGTCGCGTCATTTGATGTGTATTGGAAAAACAGTTAAGGGACAGTTACTCTCTGTTGCAGCTCTAAAAAAACCGACATCTGCATCTACATCTACACTCCTGGAAATGGAAAAAAGAACACATTGACACTGGTGTGTCAGACCCACCATACTTGCTCCGGACACTGCGAGAGGGCTGTACAAGCAATGATCACACGCACGGCACAGCGGACACACCAGGAACCGCGGTGTTGGCCGTCGAATGGCGCTAGCTGCGCAGCATTTGTGCACCGCCGCCGTCAGTGACAGCCAGTTTGCCGTGGCATACGGAGCTCCATCGCAGTCTTTAACACTGGTAGCATGCCGCGACAGCGTGGACCTGAACCGTATGTGCAGTTGACGGACTTTGAGCGAGGGCGTATAGTGGGCATGCGGGAGGCCGGGTGGACGTACCGCCGAATTGCTCAACACGTGGGGCGTGAGGTCTCCACAGTACATCGATGTTGTCGCCAGTGGTCGGCGGAAGGTGCACGTGCCCGTCGACCTGGGACCGGACCGCAGCGACGCACGGATGCACGCCAAGACCGTAGGATCCTACGCAGTGCCGTAGGGGACCGTACCGCCACTTCCCAGCAAATTAGGGACACTGTTGCTCCTGGAGTATCGGCGAGGACCATTCGCAACCGTCTCCATGAAGCTGGGCTACGGTCCCGCACACCGTTAGGCCGTCTTCCGCTCACGCCCCAACATCGTGCAGCCCGCCTCCAGTGGTGTCGCGACAGGCGTGAATGGAGGGACGTATGGAGACGTGTCGTCTTCAGCGATGAGAGTCGCTTCTGCCTTGGTGCCAATGATGGTCGTATGCGTGTTTGGCGCCGTGCAGGTGAGCGCCACAATCAGGACTGCATACGACCGAGGCACACAGGGCCAACACCCGGCATCATGGTGTGGGGAGCGATCTCCTACACTGGCCGTACACCACTGGTGATCGTCGAGGGGACACTGAATAGTGCACGGTACATCCAAACCGTCATCGAACCCATCGTTCTACCAATCCTAGACCGGCAAGGGAACTTGCTGTTCCAACAGGACAATGCACGTCCGCATGTATCCCGTGCCACCCAACGTGCTCTAGAAGGTGTAAGTCAAATACCCTGGCCAGCAAGATCTCCGGATCTGTCCCACATTGAGCATGTTTGGACTGGATGAAGCGTCGTCTCACGCGGTCTGCACGTCCAGCACGAACGCTGGTCCAACTGAGGCGCCAGGTGGAAATGGCATGGCAAGCCGTTCCACAGGACTACATCCAGCATCTCTACGATCGTCTCCATGGGAGAATAGCAGCCTGCATTGCTGCGAAAGGTGGATATACACTGTACTAGTGCCGACATTGTGCATGCTCTGTTGCCTGTGTCTATGTGCCTGTGGTTCTGTCAGTGTGATCATGTGATGTATCTGACCCCAGGAATGTGTCAATAAAGTTTCCCCTTCCTGGGACAATGAATTCACGGTGTTCTTATTTCAATTTCCAGGAGTGTATATCTGCAGCCACGCCTGTTCTCCAATAGCTACCTCATAGTGCAAATACGCTTCTCAGGTTTGCCGCCGGATCGTATTGTGTAAATCTTACAATATTTCATAGATGCAAATGCTCGCCGGCCGCAGTGGCCATGCGGTTCTAGGCGCTACAGTCTGGAACCGCGCGGCCGCTACAGTCGCAGGTTCGAATCCTGCCTCGGGCATGGATGTGTGTGATGTCCTTAGGTTAGTTAGGTTTAAGTAGTTCTAAGTTCTAGGGGACTGATGACCACAAATGTTAAGTCCCATAGTGCTCAGAGCCATTTGAACCATTTGATGCAAATGCTCCATATCTTCAGGTGGTGGTAGTTGCTGCAGTCACTGCTGCAAGACACGTGAAGTGTATTTGCAACAGATCCGTCGCGGAAACTTGAAAAGTCCCACCTTATAGTGTGTGGCGGAGGGTACTGTATTGGCCACTGTCATTCTGAACGACACCATAAAATCCAGTTTAGCGCCACTTCCATTCCCACAACGAACCAAGCTGTTTCTGAAGCCAGACCTATACCTAAATCGTGTTAGGCAGGTGTTCAAACTTCTTTCTTCAATTCGTCTAAGTGTATAACTGTGTAGCTTACCTAGAAAGGTATATATAACAAAGTATCGACGATTAAGAATTGTTTCTACAAGTACCTACAAACGATGTATTCTGATTTCCAAAAGAAACGAGGGTTGGACCTAAGTGTTGGGCTTTGTTATAGTGGTTTCTAGTACATGATACTAGACGACGGCGTATGTCAGAGATGTTTTGTTGGGTCAGGGAGAGATAGGGGCAGTCATTATGAGTGTTACTCTCTCAGTCCTAACAAAATTAAACAGTGATTAGCGGCTAGTTTCGGTTGTACGTTGAGCATCAAGAAATGCTATTGTCACTAATAAGTAGCAGTTGTTAGCTGAGCTTAGTGAAACGAGGTTGGAGCAGAAAGGTCATATGCGGCTCGTGGAGTGTGGTGATGGATGAGAAAGTGAAATTTCGAGTACAGGGGTAGTGCAGCTTTGAGTAGTGCATTTTTCAGCGTATACTTAGATCGTGCTTGATGAACGGCGTTATTCGGAAAAGTTCAAAAGCTCGTTGGCCGTACTGTAGCGATGGAGAAATGTTACTAGCTGTTGTAGAAAAATTCGATGTGCAGAAGAAAGTGGAATCTGCTTTTTATTCATAAAATCTGATCTAATGTACACAGACGAGCCAAAGTAACTGGTACATCTACCTAATATCGTGTAGGGCCTCCGAGAGCACGCAGAAGTGCCGCAACGCGGGGTGGCATGGACTCGAATAATGTCTGAAGTAGTGCTGGAGGGAACTGACTCCAAGAATCCTGCAGGGCTGTCCATAAATTCGTAAGAGTACGAGGGGGTGGAGACTTCTGAACAACACGTTACAAGGTATCCCAGATATGCTCAATAATGTTCATGTCTGGAGAGTTTGGTACCCAGTGGAAGTGTTTAAACTCAGAAAAGTGTTCCTGGAGCCAATCCGTAGCAATTCAGGACGTATGGGATGCCGCATTGTCCTGCTGTAACTGCCCAAGTAGGTCGGAATACACAGTGGACATGAATGGATGCAGGTGATCAGACAGGATGTTTACGCACGTGTCACCTGTCAGAGTCCTATCTAGACGTATCAGGAGTCCCATATCACTGCAACTGCACTCACCCCACACCATTACAGAGTCTCCACCAGCTTGAACAGTCCTCTGCTGACTTTTAGGATCCACGGATTCATGAGGCTGTCTCTCTATCCGTACACGTCCGTCCCCTAGATACAATTTGAAACGAGACTTGTACGACCAGGCAAAATGTTTGCAGTCATCATCGGTACACAAGTGGGCCTTCGCCTCCGGAAGCCTATGTCGATGATGTTTCTTTGAATGGTTCGCACGCTGACACTTGTTGATGACCGAACATTGAAATCCGCAGTAATTTGCGGAAGGGTTGCACCTCTGTCACGTTGAATGATTCTCTTCAGTCGTCGTTCTCGTTCTTGCAGGATCTTTTTCTGGCCGTAGCGATGTCGGAAATTCGATGTTTTACCGCATTTCTGATATTCAAGGTACACTCGTGAAATGGTCGTACGGGAAAATCCCAACTTTATCGCTATCTCGGAGATGCTGTGTCCCATCGATCGTGCGCCGACTATAACACCACATTCAAACTCACTTAAATTTTGTTAACCTGCGATTACAGCAGCAGTAACCGATCTAACAACTGCGCCAGACACTTGTTGTCTTATATAGGTGTTGCCGAGCGCAGTGACGTATTCTGCCTTTTTATATATCTCTGTATTTGAGTACGCATGCCTATACCAGTTTCTCTGGAGCTTCAGTGTATAAATCTGGGATTTTCGCAGCGGATAATGTGGCCAGAACTGATGTATGAAAAGTGTTAACCCTGCTTCTCGAGCGCAGCTTAACTATTTGATGCAATAACAGAGTGGAAGATGAACAGCCTGGTCTGCTGCTCAAGTGTATTTCCGACTGGTATCGCTTCACTGTGTTTAGTGGGCGGAAAACAAGCGGCAGCGACAAGAGAGCGGAACATTGCGCTACACGCGAAATCACTTAGAGTTAGGAGATACGTGGCTCTCGGATAAACGGTTAGATGTGAAATAGTTTTACCAAACCCACAAACGTAAATTGATGAATGGGCAGTAACACATACTGGGCCACAATAGCACAAAGGATAAGCCGACAAACACAGAAACTCCACAGAAGTCTGATTTTATCTCGGTCATTTCTGTTCGTCCGCTACATTATAAAAGACTTCTCTTGGCGAAGAATGACTCATTTGCATGTGCTAGTATTCTTGTTATGTCCTCCTTGTCCATCCGTAGACGAGACGGTGCACGTTTACGCACGGACATTTTTACACAGAGTACTAATGGCCGAGCGATTCTAGGCGCTTCAGTCCGGAACCGCGCTGCTGCTATGGTCGCAGGTTCGAATCCTGCCTTGGGCATGGATGTGTGTGATATCCTTAGTTAGTTAGGTTTAAGTAGTTCTAAGTCTATGGGACTGATGACTTCAGATGTTAAGTCCCATAGTGCTTAGAACCATTTGAGCCACAGAGTACTTTTTGCGAGAACCACTCTTGCTAGAGAGTTGCCGGCAATGGAAATTAGTACTGCCATTTGATGAGGAATCTGACAAACTTCGCAGCACCAGTTGAGTGAAAGTCTTAGAGAAAAGAACATATTTGTGGTTTTGCGCAAGGTGAGTAAATTTTGTTACTCAAATATCGAAGCTCTTATGGTGCATAACTTTTAGAATGCGAATACAAAAATTATGTGTTCGTGTGCATGAGATAATTTTACTTCACAAGGTACATTTGTGTCATTTGAAAGTCTGAAAATTACTGCTGTAGTTTCGAAACTAATTCACACGTGGTGATGGGGCACGTTTACGCAGTTCTGTTGGTGCACGTTACGCACCACTGTTACGTCAGTCAAGGAAACTTTGAGACAACAGCAGCTGGAAACGCAATAAAAAAAAAATGAAAGCAGAGAAGAGTGAAAGGTTGACATTGCTAAGGAAGCTATCTCAACCTAATGAATCTCAAGCAGAAAGAATTAATTTCATGACACAAGGGCTATTAATGGGGAGAAATAGCTGAATGAAGAACAAGGAACGATGTGGATAGTCCTACTTCTGATGTCATCATTAGTGTTCGGCGCAAAGGCAGGTTTTAAAATAGTAACAGGGCTGTGAAATTTCCGCTGATGTCGTCCATGATCTTGTATCTCCATCTTCCTCTCACTCTCCTCTTACAAACTAGTCCTTTCAAAGCATTTGTTAGCATGCACTCCCGTCTCGACGAATGTCGCATTCAGTTCTTCCTTCCTCTTATAACCTGCAGCAATCTGATGAGAATGAAAAATTGTCTTTGTACTTACTGCTTAGAACAATACAACCAATTAAGAAGAAATCAAGAACTGCCTTTCTTGAAGGAGGGGGGGGGGGGCAGGTTGATCGCAACGACTGTGGCACAGGGAACACATAATTTTTTGAGCGCATAAACTGGTACTCAGACAGTGATGATGAAAAGGACTTTACTTAAGATTTAAACGTCTATGTACACCATAGTATGCCACCAGGTGATATCCTAAAAAAAAAAAAAATAGAAATTGATTACTGCCAGCATGACTTTTGTTCTTACCATGTTAATTGCTGTAAGTAAGCCTCTAATTTTGTTTCTCCATGCCCGATACCCGGGGCACGTTTGCGCACTCGACTTGGACCCGCGTAAAATTATTTTGCCTCTTAAATGTAATGATCTGTAAGGAATATATACACTCTGAGAAAAAAAGACGCATCACGATGAAATTATCCGAATGGGACGGGAATCGGTAGAGGTGAAGTACATGTACAGGTAAACAAACGATCAGTGTTTCAGAAAAAGTAGATGATTTATTCAAGAGATAGAGTTTCATAAATTGAGCAGGCCAATAAGCTCTTGGTCAACCTCTGTCCCTCATGCAAGCAGTTATTCGGCTTGGCACTGATGAATAGAGTAGTTGGATGCCCTCCTGAGGGATATGGTGCCAGATTCTGTCCAATTGGTGCGTTAGATCGTCAGAAAACCTACCTGGTTGGAGGACCCTACCCATAATGCTCCGAGCGTTGTCAGTCGGGGAGAGGTCAGCGACCTTGCTGGGCAAGGTAGGGTATGGCAAGCACGAAGACAAGTAGTAGAAACTCTCGCCGTGTGCGGGCAGGCATTATCTTGCTGAAATGTAAGCCCAGGATGACTTGTCATGAAGAGCAACAAAACGGGACGTAGAATATCGTCGACGTACCATTGTCCTGCAAGGTTCCTGCTATGAAATGAAATGGTACCCCAGGCCTTTACTGCTGGTTGTCGAGCCGTATGATGGGCGACTGTCGGGTTGGCATCTCCAGACGCGTCTACGCTGGTCATCGGAGCTCAGTTCGAAGCGGCACTCGTCACTGAAGACAAAAATATTCCAGTTAACCAGATTCCAGGATGAAGACAGTGACAGGATACCGAGCTGTCTGTCACTCGCCATACGGCCCGACAACTTGAGGTGCCATTTAATTTCATAGAGGAACCGCTTTGGGGGTCACCTGTGGCACCTTTACATCACAGCGGTCTACACTATTGGCCATTAAAATTGCTACACCACGAAGATAACGTGCTACAGACGCGAAATTTAACCGACAGGAAGAAGATGGTCTGATATGCAAATGTTTAGCTTTTCAGAGCATTCACACAAGGTTGGCGCCGGTGGCGACACCTACAACGTACTGACACGAGGAAAGTTTCCAACCGATTTCTCATACAAAAACAGCAGTTGACCGGCGTTGCCTGGGGAAACGTTGTTGCGATGCGTACCATCACGTTTCCGACTTTGATAAAGGTCGGATTGTAGCCTATCGCGATTGCGGTTTATCGTATCGCGACATTGCTGCTCGCGTTGGTCGAGATTCAATGACTGTTAGCAGAATATGGAATCGGTGGGTTCAGGAGGGTAATACGGAACGCCGTGCTGGATCACAACGGCCTCGTATCACTAGCAGTCGAGATGACAGGCATCTTATCCGCATGGCTGTAACGGATCGTGCAGCCACGTCTCGATCCCTGAGTCAACAGGTGGGGACGTTTCCAAAACAACAACCATCTGCACGAACAGTTCGACGACGTTTGAAGCAGCATGGACTATCAGCTCGGAGACCGCGGCTGCGGTTACCCTTGACGCTGCATCACAGGCAGGAGCGCCTGCGATGGTGTACTCAACGACGAACCTGTGTGCACGAATGGTAAAACGTCATTTTTTCGGATGAATCGAGATTCTGTTTACGGCATCATGATGGTCGCATCCGTGTTTGGCGACATCGCGGTGAACGCACATTGGAAGCGTGTATTCCTCATCGCCATACTGGCGTATCACCCGGCGTGATGGTAGGTGGTGCCATTGGTTACAAGTTCGCATTGACGGCACTTTGAACAGTGGACGTTACATTTCAGATGTGTTACGACCCGTGGCTCTACCCTTCATTCGATCCCTGCGAAACTCTACATTTCAGCAGGATAATGCACGACCGCGTGTTGCAAGTTCTGTACGGGCCTTTCTGAATACAGAAAATGCTCGACTGCTGCCCTGGCCAACACATTCTCCAGATCTCTCACCAATTGAAAACGTCTAGTCAATGGTGGCCGAGCAACTGGCTCGTCACAATGCGCCAGTCACTACTCTCGATGAACTGTGGTATCGTGTTGAAGCTGCATGGGCAGCTGTACCTCTAAACGCCATCAAAGCTCTATTTAACTGAGTGCCCAGGCATATCAAGGCCGTTATTACGGCCAGAGGTGGTTGTTCTGGGTACTGACTTCTCAGCATCTATGCACCCAAATTGCGTGAAAATGTAATCACATTTCAGTTCTAGTTAATATATTTGTCCAATGAATACCTGTTTATCATCTTCATTTCTTCTTGGTGTAGCAATTTTATTGGCCAGTAGCGTATTTGGCCACCATTAGAAATAGGGGTACCCACTGCGACTCCTGGAAGATCCAAAATCATGTCACCACTATGCTCCTCGAGGGAACAATTCATTCCACAGAGTAGCTTCCCATTCCAGTAGGGTAGAGTGAGGCGGCAAAGTCAAGTGGTGCAGGAGAGGCGCGGTCAGAGTAAACAGCCGTGGCCGAGGCTACGGCGAAATAGGACAAGGTCGCGACGCCGCCGGCGCGGCTGCCGGCTGGTTTCGCGCACATTCCAGGCCGCGCCACTGAGTTAGGCCGGAGACGCACAAGCAGGCAGACGCCCCGAGCCAAGGCTCTCTATAATGGCGCGGCGCGGCGCCCAGCTTCACAGTGTGCCAGCGCCCCAGGGCCGCAGCCTCGCCCCCGTCTAACCAGGCTCCCCCTCCGGCCATCTTCCACCCCTAGTCGCGTTTTCCGCGCTCGCGTCGAGCGCTGGGTCGTTCCCTATCCCATCTCGCCGTGATGTGCCAAGTTGCTTCTCGCTTACGGGAGGATCTCGCAGACTACTCTGCTCTCTTCCATTCTCTCCATACATACAAGATTTTAGGATCAGTGCCAGGACATCAATTCCGCAAACCAATACGACAGAATCCTCAAAAAAATTTGTAAAAGTTACATTTGAAGAAAAAGAAGATTTGCGAGCGCTGTTAAGTATAAAAGATTTTGACATTGTTAACAGCGTTGTCGGTAGTTGCGTGTATAGCTTGAAAGTCTTGTACAGCAAAGTCTCTGGTTCGAATTTCTCTCGCAGCAACGTCTTGTTTTAAATTTTCTTTAAATTCCGATTTACTCTACGTAGGACATACTCCAAGATGCTACTCCAGGCGGGTGTAAAATGAATGTGCGTAGCGGAAAATAATAAACGCTAAAATGAAGATTTGGCCCTTTCTGACGTCCGCAGCTCGTCGTCTCGCGGTCGCGTTCTCGCTTCCCAAGCACAGGGTTCCGGGTTCGATTCCCGGCGCGGTCAGGTATTTTCACCTGCCTCGAGATGACTGGGTGATTGTGTTGTCCCTGGTTCGATTCCCGGCGGGATCAGAAATGTTCACCTGCCTCGAGATGACTGGATGTTTGTGTTGTCCTCATCATTTCATCATCATTATGAAAGCAGCGAGATTGGGCTGAGCAAGGGTTTGGAATTTGTAAGGGCGCTGATAACCGCGCAGTTGATTGCCCCTCAAACCAAAAATCATCTTAATGGACTTTAACATAAATTACAACCTAAACATAAATGAATGATTAAGGCAACTAATACTATTAAATGATAAATGTTGTTCCTGCTTATATATTTATTGCAAATTTAAAAAAAACCTTTATATTACAAAGTCTACATATCCTAAGTAAATTTACTAATCAATTGCCCTACCCTGCCCCTTATTATGACTGCGCCATTTAATGTCAACAACGCAAAATGACTGACATCATCTACGTACCAAACACTAGAAGACACTACTTTCTAAGATGATCTGCGGTGGTGTGGAACCTCAGTGGAAATAAACTAACGTGATCACAGCTGTTTAGCTTTTATTGCCCTAATAAGCGGAAGCAATTTGCGATATCACCGAATGTACTGCGTCCTGTGTGTACTCGTCTGCGACGATGGAAGAATTCCAGCCACAAATAAACTCTTTCAGCCGGCCGTTGTGGCAGAGCGGTTCTAGGCGCTTCAGTCTGGAACCGCCTGACCGCTACGGACGCAGGTTCGAATCCTGCCTCGGGCATGGATGTATGTGATGTCCTTAGGTTAGTTAGGTTTAAGTAGTTCTAAGTTCTAGGGGACTGATGACCTCAGATGTTAAGTCCCATAGTGCTCAGAGCCATTTGAACCAATCTCTTTCAAACGCTAGGACGCCAGAAGGCGGTCCTCTGACTAATATACTCTAATACTGTATTCTCCTCTCTGTGTTCTACAAACTAGAAACGCGAGCTGCCAGCCACGAGGATGGAGTTCAAATAACGTCTCAACGTAAGTATAGGCAGAGGAAGTGCTCTCAATTACTGAACGATGCCTACTCAACGACGACTTCCAACCCGGAGGTGAAGTCTAGAACCGTACAGGTTTGCAACAGTACCGTGCGTAACTGTTGCAACTATAAACTCTCCTGAGAGCAAAGACAGCAAGTCCGTCTGTACCAACAAGGCTGATATCGAGCGACCGTTACACCCGGGCGCTCACAACGGAAGACTTTGTCTCTCTACCTCTGGCCTCCCAGCAAGGCTCGGCTCCCCACCCTCGTAATTCCGAAAACGAATCATATTCCCGAAACCACGGAATATTCTCCCTCTCTACAGGTTCTTACAAACGCCGACCAACCATATTTTAGTCTTTTGTCGTCCAGCGCGGAAAGCTTGCGAGGAAAATCCTATACTCATATGGTACGCTTCTGAGTAAAAATCCGTGGAAATAACCCAGCCTGCGTGGTTTCCGACTTGGCACTTCCTAGTTCTTCTCAGCTGCGTCCAAGTATTTCGCATTTTCCGAAGTGTAATGATTCCCGTCCGGCTACATAATCGGCCGGTCTCGAGTCTATTGCGCCCCTGCTCAACTTTCCGAACGTCCGTGTTGCTACTTCTTGTGTTTAAGCAGGACCAACACACCTGTGTGGGCCTTCCACCCAGTGTGCTCCCTGACGCCGTTGGATAAGCAGCGGCAGCAGCAAGTCGTATATTCTTAGCTCACTTATTTGTTACATAGTTTAATTCTTAGTTTCTTTGCGTGTTTTTGGTATTTGCATTGTTTAATTCATAAATTTCGGGCGTATTATAGTAGTTGAGAATTGTAGCATCGCGTTTTAGTACCTGAATAGTGTAAATTCGCGTAGACGTCTGTCTTCTGTTGTTGTTTTGAACGGCCAGTGTCGGTTGGTCACAGCCAGTGTGCTCCCTGCCGCCGTTGGATAAGCAGCTGCAGCAGCAAGTCGTATACTCTTAGCTCACTTATTTGTTACGTAGTTTAATTCTTAATTTCTTTGCGTGTTTTTGGTATTTGCATTGTTTAATTCATAAATTTCGGGCGTATTATAGTATTTGAGAATTGTAGGATCGCGTTTTAGTACCTGAATAGTGTAAATTCGCGTAGACGTCTGTCTTCTGTTGTTGTTTTGAACGGCCAGTGTCGGTTGGTCACAGCCAGTGTGCTCCCTGCCGCCGTTGGATAAGCAGCTGCAGCAGCAAGTCGTATACTCTTAGCTCACTTATTTGTTACATAGTTTAATTCTTAATTTCTTTGCGTGTTTTTGGTATTTGCATTGTTTAATTCATAAATTTCGGGCGTATTATAGTATTTGAGATTTGCAGCATCGCGTTTTTAGTACCTGAATAGTGTAAAACCGCGTAGTCTCCTTCCGCCGCCGAGCAGTGTGTCAGCAGTGCGCAAGTAGCAGCATTACTGCATTTACTAGGCAATCTTGTATTTTAATAACCGTTTAAATTTTGTGTCGAATTGTTTGTGCTTTCTGTAGATTAGTTCAGACATTCTTTGCACAACAGTTTTTAGCATGGATAGGGATTGCAACTGCTGTGTTCGGATGCAGGCTGAGTTGGCATCCCTTCGCTCCCAGCTTCAAGCAGTGTTGGCTTCGGTCACACAGCTTGAGGCTGTTGCCAATGGGCATCACTGTGGGGGTCCGGATGGGGGTTTGTTGGGGACGGCCAGCTCGTCCCACGCATCCCCCGATCGGACTACGACTGTGGCTCCCCGGGATACTGCCCACATTGAGGCTGATCCCTCACCTGTGGTAGAGTGGGAGGTCGTCTCGAGATGTGGCAGGGGGCGAAAGACATTCCGGAGGGCTGAACGGAAGGCCTCTCCAGTTTGTCTGACGAACCGGTTTCAGGCTCTGTCTCAGGCTGATACTGATCTTCGGCCGGACATGGTTGCTTGTCCTGTTCCAGAGGTTGCCTCTCATTCTGCAAGATCCGGGCAGTCGCAGAGGGTGGGTTTACTGGTAGTTGGGAGCTCCAACGTCAGGCGCGTAATGGGGCCCCTTAGGGATATGGCAGCTAGAGAGGGGAAGAAAACCAATGTGCACTCCGTGTGCCTACCGGGGGGAGTCATTCCAGATGTGGAAAGGGTCCTTCCGGATGCCATGAAGGGTACGGGGTGCACCCATCTGCAGGTGGTCGCTCATATCGGCACCAATGATGTGTGTCGCTATGGATCGGAGGAAATCCTCTCTGGCTTCCGGCGGCTATCTGATTTGGTGAAGACTGCCAGTCTCGCTAGCGGGATGATAGCAGAGCTCACCATCTGCAGCATCGTCGGCAGGACTGACTGCGGACCTTTGGTACAGAGCCGAGTGGAGGGTCTGAATCAGAGGCTGAGACGGTTCTGCGACCGTGTGGGCTGCAGATTCCTCGACTTGCGCCATAGGGTGGTGGGGTTTCGGGTTCCGCTGGATAGGTCAGGAGTCCTCTTCACGCAGCAAGCGGCTACGCGGGTAGCAGGGGTTGTGTGGTGTGGATTGGGCGGTTTTTAGGTTAGATGGCCTCGGGCAAGTACAGAAAGGGCAGCAGCCTCAAAGGGTGCGGGGTAAAGTCAGGACATGCGGGGGCCAAGCAGCAGTCGGTATTGTAATTGTAAACTGTCGAAGCTGCATTGGTAAAGTACCGGAACTTCAAGCGCTGATAGAAAGCACCGAAGCTGAAATCGTTATAGGTACAGAAAGCTGGCTGAAGCCAGGGATAAATTCTGCCGAAATTTTTACAAAGGCACAGACGGTGTTTAGAAAGGATAGATTACATGTAACCGATGGTGGCGTGTTTGTCGCTGTTAGTAGTAGTTTATCCTGTAGTGAAGTAGAAGTGGATAGTTCCTGTGAATTATTATGGGTGGAGGTTACACTCAACAACAGAGCTAGGTTAATAGTTGGCTCCTTTTACCGACCTCCCGACTCAGCAGCATTAGTGGCAGAACAACTGAGAGAAAATTTGGAATACATTTCACATAAATTTCCTCAGCATGTTATAGTCTTAGGCGGAGATTTCAATTTACCAGATATAGACTGGGACACACAGACGTTTCGGACGGGTTGTAGGGATAGAGCATCGAGTGACATTATACTGAGTGCACTAACCGAAAATTACCTCGAGCAATTAAACAGAGAACCGACTCGTGGAGATAACATCTTGGACCTACTGATAACAAACAGACCCGAACTTTTCGACTCTGTAAGTGCAGAACAGGGAATCAGTGATCATAAGGCCGTTGCAGCATCCCTGAATACGGAAGTTAACAGGAATATAAAAAAAGGGAGGAAGGTTTATCTGTTTAGCAAGAGTAATAGAAAGCAGATTTCAGACTACCTAACAGATCAAAACGAAAATTTCTGTTCCGACACTGACAATGTTGAGGGTTTATGGAAAAAGTTCAAGGCAGTCGTAAAATGCGTTTTAGACAGGTACGTGCCGAGTAAAACTGTGAGGGACGGGAAAAACCCATCGTGGTTCAACAACAAAGTTAGGAAACTACTGCGAAAGCAAAGAGAGCTTCACTCCAAGTGTAAACGCAGCCAAAACCTCTCAGACAAACAGAAGCTAAACGATGTCAAAGTTAGCATAAGGAGGGCTATGCGTGAAGCGTTCAGTGAATTCGAAAGTAAAATTCTATGTACCGACTTGACAGAAAATCCTAGGAAGTTCTGGTCTTACGTTAAATCAGTAAGTGGCTCGAAACAGCACATCCAGACACTCCGGGATGATGGCATTGAAACAGAGGATGACACGCGTAAAGCTGAAATACTAAACACCTTTTTCCAAAGCTGTTTCACAGAGGAAGACCGCACTGCAGTTCCTTCTCTAAATCCTCGCACAAACGAAAAAATGGCTGACATCGAAATAAGTGTCCAAGGAATAGAAAAGCAACTGGAATCACTCAACACAGGAAAGTCCACTGGACCTGACGGGATACCAGTTCGATTCTACACAGAGTACGCGAAAGAACTTACCCCCCTTCTAACAGCCGTGTACCGCATGTCTGTAGAGGAACGGAAGGTTCCAAATGATTGGAAAAGAGGACAGGTAGTCCCAGTCTTCAAGAAGGGTCGTCGAGCAGATGCGCAAAACTATAGACCTATATCTCTGACGTCGATCTGTTGTAGAATTTTAGAACATGTTTTTTGCTCGCGTATCATATCGTTTTTGGAAACCCGGAATCTACTCTGTAGGAATCAACATGGATTCCGGAAAAAGCGATCGTGTGAGATTTATTTTTTCATGAGACGCAGAAAATATTAGATACAGGCTCCCAGGTAGATGCTATTTTCCTTGACTTCCGGAAAGCGTTCGATACAGTTCCGCACTGTCGCCTGATAAACAAAGTAAGAGCCTATAGAATATCAGACCAACTGCGTGGCTGGATTGAAGAGTTTTTAGCAAACAGAACACAGCATGTTGTTATCAATGGAGAGACGTCTACAGACGTTAAAGTAACCTCTGGCGTGCCACAGGTGAGTGTTATGGGACCATTGCTTTTCACAATATATATAAATGACCTAGTAGATAGTGTCGGAAGTTCCATGCGGCTTTTCGCGGATGATTCTGTAGTATACAGAGAAGTTGCAGCATTAGAAAATTGTAGCGAAATGCAGGAAGATCTGCAGCGGATAGGCACTTGGTGCAGGGAGTGGCAACTGACCCTTAACATAGACAAATGTAATGTATTGCGAATACATAGAAAGAAGGATCTTTTATTGTATGATTATATGATAGCGGAACGAACACTCGTAGCAGTTACGTCTGTAAAATATATGGGAGTATGCGTGCGGAACGATTTGAAGTGGAATGATCATATAAAATTAATTGTTGGTAAGGCGGGTACCAGGTTGAGATTAATTGGGAGAGTCCTTAGACGATGAAGTCCATTAACAAAGGAGGTGGCTTACAAAACACTCGTTCGACCTATACTTGAGTATTGCTCATCAGTGTGGGATCCGTACCAGATCGGGTTGACGGAGGAGATAGAGAAGATCCAAAGAAGAGCGGCGCGTTTCGTCACAGGGTTATTTGGTAAGCGTGATAGCGTTACGGAGATGTTTAGCAAACTCAAGTGGCAGATTTTGCAAGAGAGGCGCTCTGCATCGCGGTGTAGCTTGCTCGCCAGGTTTCGAGAGGGTGCGTTTCTGGATGAGGTATCGAATATATTGCTTCCCCCTACTTATATGATAGCGGAACGAACACTCGTAGCAGTTACTTCTGTAAAATATCTAGGAGTATGCGTGCGGAATGATTTGAAGTGGAATCCGAGGAGATCACGAATGTAAAATTAGAGAGATTAGAGCGCGCACGGAGGCTTTCAGACAGTCGTTCTTCCCGCGAACCATACGCGACTGGAACAGAAAAGGGAGGTAATGACAGTGGCACGTAAAGTCCCTCCGCCACACACCGTTGGGTGGCTTGCGGAGTATAAATGTAGATGTAGATGTAGATGTAGATGTAGATGTAGGCTCGAGTTCCGCCTGCCTTTTCATTTTCACTGTCGTTCCAACCTGTACTAATGTGATAATAAAGGCACTCCATCACCTTTCATGTAATAAGCGTTAACAGTTATTTACAAGGCGTACGTGACAATGTCAGTCTCCTTTAAATATTCATATATACGATGTACAACGTATCACATGATACCTATTTGTGTTTATAAGTCACAGCAAAGTATGTGGATGGGTGCTTGTAAGGTGCGAAATTACAGCCATCTTACAGTACTACGTAACAAATAATGGTTACGTTAATGGCTGTTCCGTTAGTTCGTAGTAGAATATTGTACACATTTAAAATAAAGAAAATACAGACAACTTCCGTAATATTCTATAATACAGGTTAACCCAAAAGTCCGTTAACATTTGAAAATTCAATACCTCACAAAGTATTGTAGGTAGACAGGTAAAAATTGACGTAAATGCTTGAAATAACATGGGATTTTATTGAAACCAAAAATTATCAACAGATGGCTCTTCATGGGATACAAAAGCAACAGTAAGCAGTTTATAATAGAAGCTCAAAATGTCGGCCGCCATTCATCAAAAACGCTTGTAGCCGAGGGACAATATTGTGAACAGCACTGTGCAAAATATTAATAGGTATCGTGAGAAACTGCCGTCGGATATTGTCTTTTACCATTCCTAATCTAGGCGCTTCAGTCTGGAACCGCGAGACCGCTACGGTCGCAGGTTCGAATCCTGCCTCGGGCATGGATGTGTGTGATGTCCTTAGGTTAGTTAGGTTTAAGTAGTTCTAAGTTCTAGGGGATCGATGACCTCAGATGTTAAGTTCCATAGTGCACAGAGCCATTTGAACCATTTTTTGAACCATTCCTAATGAGATCGGACGGCCGCGTTGGACTTGCGACTTCTTTTAATCCCACAACCAATAATCACACAGATTGTGGTTTGCGGAGGCCAAGCCTCAGCACACGATGTTCGCAAGAGATTTTTCACATGTGTACCGAGATGAGGTGGGGCAACATCCTGCATAAAAGTCGTGCCTTCCTGCAGGTGCTTATCAGCCAGCTCAGGGATGAGCTGACTCCCTCTCTCATTACAGCTCATTTTGTACAAGATTCTCATGCAGCGTCACTTGACGTGTTGCTGCCCAGCGCCATCTGTTGGCGACTTTTTGCATTCGCTTTTGGTTTCAATAAAAATCCTATGTCACTTCAGGTATGTGTGTCAATTTTTATCTCTCTGCCTACATTACGCCATGGATTAGTGCATTTTCAAATGTGAACGGATTTTTGGGTCACCATGTATTTATATATTATATGAGTAATTAGTTTCAGGCTGTTTGGACATTATCAGGTACAAGGTAATACGCGTGGGTGTGAATTTTGTGAGATCAACGAGTCTAAATTAAGTGCTTCCAAAGGGAGTCCCAGTTGGCTGTCAAAGATGACAGTTATTAACACTCGAATTAAAACTGAAATTAGATAAGATGTGCAGTAAAACTATAGCTTAGATAAAGCATATGACATATTGAGTTAACAAACACACGACAGATACAACAACTGTGGAAAGAAGAATAATAAATAGACACGTTTCACGGTCTTGACTAAATAAAGAGTCATAAACAGGTATAATATTTCACGTGAGACATGTATGTGGCTAAATTGGTAAGTGAAAGAACAGTAATTTTACCAAATAAAATTGTAAGGACGTGAAACCATAGTAACAGTACTTATAGTTTCAGGTGGTGAGTAAAGGGACTGTTTTCGATACTTCAGAAGTAGGTTAGGGCAAACATCCATCTATTTATTAATTTCGGTTATTTGAAGGTGGCTCATGTTGTTCCCATTGGTGGGGGGAGGGGGGGGAATAATGCTGCTGGTGGTTGTCTCAGGACTACAACACACTATAACATACGTGAAGTCAGGATTTGCTGAGCTGCAATAAGATTCGCTACAAGTCGTCTCATTCACTCAATTAGGCTTTTAATGTATGTCCTCACGAATGACATTCTAAATCGTTTCTCTTCGACTGCAACGTTGAACTGCACTGGTTAGGCGGCGAGTATCACGAGGGCAGCGGAAATTACAAAAGTCTCAGGCGAAACCAGTGTCTGACAGCTTTCCCGTCAACTATTTCAACTATTCGTACTGCCTGTACGCACGAAAAAGGATAGTGCTCAATCCTGAACGCAGGTCTTGAACATTCCTTCCTACATGTGGTGTAGAGGGCGCTGTCGATAGCTACTACAAGACAGAGTGGTCGGTATCATCACTGGGTAACAGTGGTACCACAGATCATCACGCGGATGGCATGACGCGGATTAATGTAACTTACGGAGCGAGACAGTTCACTATAACGTCATACGCCATCATTGTATTTCTGGCTGAAGGGAGATTCACGACGGAACAAGCTGTTGTCATTCGGAGGCCAATATTTTGACCAGTAAGCCCACTGCGGTCGGAGTGGCCTATGATCTGGGTTCAGATTTTCTGCATACTAAAATTATCAGAGACCTCTGGCACGTGTGTGTGGTGTCTGTCCTCTCAGAGTGAAGGACGCTGAGAGATTAATATCCCGTTACCAGGGAATTCATTAGAGGCGGATCACAAACTCAGCTGGACAAACTGAGCGACCTGGCTCAGTATTTAAGGCACCGGACTGCTACGGATGGTTCGCACTGGAACAGAACGAACTGTCACAGGTTGAAACAGAACGGAAGGACACCATCAAATGATGGAGGGTTCACACTAGATGGAACGTCAGATTATCTCGCACCTCAGTTGGGTTCCAGAGGGAGATAGTGAGATTATGACTAACCGTCCGACTTACAGAAAGTCGGAATATAGTAGCAGCATTACGAAAATAGCAGTGATAGTAAATCAAACTTTGTAACAGACGTTTTTGACACAAGTCGTATGGTAAATTTTCCACATTACTGGGAACCGAAGAAACATGAAAAGTGTCGTCCACAATTTTTAAAACATAACCATGTATATGTTCATGAAAATGGAGCCGTTTCTGTACATTATTGTCTCGTGAGATGGCCTGGTTATCGATGAAACCGGAATACCGACGTGTTCATCAATAGTAATTCCGCCAAAGTGTATGCCTTCCTGTCAACCCTACGACGTATACTTTAACTGAAAGGTGGAGGATTACATTCGCCGATTACAAAATTGATCTTTGCTGATCGCAGAGCAAAGGGAATCCGCAAGTAGAAGCGATGGAATTAATAAAATATATGTCTAAATCCGTAATCGATTGCAGGCTCCAGCTTTCGAGAAAATTCTTTTATATGCTTGGTTTGCTACGAAATTATGGGCAGATTTTTAGGTATTTAAAACATTAACGAAGTTGGTTTTCCTAATGATAATCACAGTAAAGAATGTGACTGTGGTGTATGTGCGTTTGGAAGTCACTAGCGGTGCTTAGATTTTTTGTGCTTTTTGGTCATAGATATCACCTTGAGGAATTCACTGGTTCCATTATAGAATAAAAGTAAAAATCAAAGCAAAAATTGATGTACTAGAATATATATATATATCCGGCCGATGTGGCCGAGCAGTTCTAGGCGCTTTAGTCTGGAACCGCACGACCGCTACGGTCGCGGGTTCGAATCCTACCTCGGGTACGGATGTGTGTGAAGTCCTTAGGTTAGTTAGGTTTAAGTAGATGTAAGTTCTAGGGGACTGATGACCTCAGATGTTAAGTCCCATAGTGCTCAGAGCAATTTGACGCATTTGAATTAATGCCAGTTGATTAAGTTATAGAAGATTTATGTTGATAAAATCTAATTTTAGTAATATTTGAACTGATGATTTATTTTCTAAATAATTATATTGTATTATACATGTATTACATTGTATTATTTTATTCAAGAAAGGTAGTAGGAGTAATCCACTAAATTATAGGCCCTCATCGTTAACGACGACATGCAGCAGGATTTTGGAACATATATTGAGTTCAAACATTATGAATTACCTCATAGAAAACTGTCTATTGACACACAGTCATCATGGGTTTAGAGAACATCGCTCCTGTGAAACACAACTAGCTCTTTATTCACATGAAGTGTTGAATGCTATTGGCAAGGGATTTCAGATCGATTCCGTATTTCTGGATTTCCGGAAGGCTTTTGACACTGTACCATACAAGCGGCTACTAGTGAAATTGCGTGATTATGGAATACCGCCTCAGTTATGTGATTGGATTTGTGATTTCCTGTCAGAGAGGTCACATTTCGTAGTAACTGAAAGTCATCGAATAAAACAGAAGTGATTTCTGGCGCTCCCCAAGGTAGTGTTAACTTTGCTGTTCCTTATCTATATAAACGATTTGGGAGACAATCAGAGCAGCCGTCTTAGGTTGTTTGCAGATGACGCTATCGTTTATCGACTAATAGAATCATCGGAAGATCAAAACAAATTGCAAAACGATTTAGAAAAGATATCTGAATGGTGTGAAAATTAGCAGTTTACCCTAAGTAACTAAAAGTGTGAGGTCATTCACATGAGTGCTAAAAGGAATTCGTTAAACTTCGGTTACACGATACATCAGTCTAATCTAAAGACCGTAATTTCAACTAAATACCCAGGTATTGCAATTACGAACAACTTACGTGTACATTAAGCCAAAACGCTGCTTTGTGTAGCAGTTGTAATCACTGTGACTTTATTTTCATTGGCTATAGGCCTATTTCGGCTTAAAAGCCATTTTCAAGCACTCTGCAACATATAGTACGGTATTTAGATCATATATCTGCGAGTTTTCGTAATAAATAATTATTTTGTACATTTGGCGTAAGACTTACTTCCATATTACATCGTTGACGCTCTTGCTGTCAGATATCTTACTTGGTGCGTTTTTAAGCAAAGCACAGGCGAAATTATAAATTGCTTCCTAAGTAATGTCTCAGCAGTGGAATTCTTCTTTGTTGGCCAAGATCGCTAAGATCTTGTTAACATTTTATAAGTTTGACAGCTTCGAGTTACGTCAGCGATGTTACATGGCTAAAGATTTGTTTTTATAGATCTATGCAGTTGTGTGATAGTAAAATCTTTGCAGCTGTATATTGGTGTTCGTTTTATGAAATTATCCGTGGTCAATAATTTCAATAAAATTATCAAAATAGTTTTAATGTTTTAAATCGGTTTGTTCGTTTAATACTTTTTTCCGGATATTTGCGGGTGCGTATTTTCTGTCTCTTCCAGAAAGTTCAATATTGGGCCTTTTGGTGTTACGTGGAGAAGACTAAGGAGACTGCCTACACTACGCTTGTCCGTCCTGTTTTAGAATACGGCTGCGCGGTGTGGCATCCTTACCAGATAGGACTGACAGAGTACATCGAACCGAGCGAGGTGGCGCAGTGGTTAGCACACTGGACTCGCATTCGGGAGGACGACGGTTCAATCCCGCGTCCGGCCATCCTGATTGACGTTTTCCGTGATTTCCCTAAATCGCTCCAGGTAAATGCCGGGATGGTTCCTTTGAAAGGGCACGGCCGACCTCCTCCCCTATCCAACCCTAATCCGACGAGACCGATGACCTCGCAGTTTGGTCTCTTCCCCCAAAACAACAACGGCAACCAGGAGTACATCGAGAAAGTTCAAAGAAGGGAGGCACGTTTTGTATTATCGCGAAATATGGGAGAAGTGTCACAGAAATGATATAGGATTTGGGCTAGACATCACTAAAAGAAGAGCGTTTTTCGTTGCGACGTAATCTTCGCACGAAATTCCAATCATCAACTTTCTCCTCCGAATGCAAAAATATTTTGTTGACACCGACCTCCATAGGGAGAAATGATCACCACGATAAAATAAGGGAAATCGGATCTCGTATCGAAAGTTATAGGTTCTAAGTAGGCTGTTTAGGTTTTTATGTTGGTGACGCCACGTAGCGCTGTGTATGAAAATCGCTGACTGCGCTGTGTGGATTCTGTGGCTGGTTGGACTCATTGTTGGAATATTCGCTATTGTAGTGTTGGGCAGTTGGGTGTGAACAGCGCGTAGCGTTGTGCAGTTGGAGATGAGCCGCCAGCACCAGCAGTGATGGATGTGGAGAGAGAGATGTCAGAGTTTTGAAATGTTAATATGAGCGGACTATCTGGACGTGTGTCCGCCAGTAAAAGGAAATTTGTCAAAATAGATGTCAAGAATCGTTTGAACACTATTAAGGTAAATACATTTTTTGTTCTCTATCAAAATCTTTCATTTGCTAACTATATGCCTATCAGTAGTTAGTGCCTTCAGTAGTTGGAATCTTTTATTTACCCGGCAGTATTGGCGCTCGCTGTATTGCAGTAGTTCGAGTAACGAAGATTTTTGTGAGGTAAGTGATTCATGAAGGGTACAGGTTATTGTTAGTCAGGGCTATTCTTTTTTAGGGATTATTAAAAGTCAGATTGTGTTGCGCTAAAATATTGTGTGTCAGTTTAGAAATGATCAGAATAAGTAAAGAGAAAACTGTGTGAGTACGTTCAGTTTTACTCAGCTATTTCTGTATCAAATAACGTAGAAGTTTACCAGCATAGTCATTCTTTACATTCAAAGGGAAGTTTCAAAGTGTTCGTTCTTTCGGCGCGCTGTACGAGATTGGAATAATAGAGAATTGTGAAGGTGGTTCGATGAACACTCTGATAGGAACTTAAATGTTATTTGCAGAGTATCCATGTAGATGTGGATGTATTTCTTGTCGTCATAAAAATATTGTTATTGATTTCAGGTACTTTCAACACAACAAAAAGAAAATAACAACATAATAAGATTGCATCTGAACACGGAGCGGAAAATTTCGAACCTGTCCTACTAGCCACTACACTACCAACTCGCTTGGTATAACACCTTGTGTGCGAACTGATGCAGTAGCGTCAAAACTTGGAATGTCACTTTCTCGTAAACTATTAAGTCTTTGAACTTAAGACAAAATAAGTGTCCATTTATTTTCTCCTTTCTTTCACCAAGCAAAGTTTCGACTGCGTCAGAGAACGACCTATTGTGGATCCTTCTTGTAAGATACACTTTCGGGAAGCCGCTGTTGTTACTCCATGCTCGCGCATGCACCGTAGAGTTCCTGCGGTATTTCCGCACCAGAAAAGTAGCTCATCCAATCCCTACCGGCCTCAAATGTTGGTCTTGAGAAACTAATATACTATTCAAATTAATCAGCATGTCCTTCATACGTCATGACTGCTACTGTATGGTGTAATTAACCGTGTTAGAGAGAGATTAATCTCTACTGATTCCGTGGAAACTGACGTTTCATTTGCTGCAATTTGTAGACTTTTTTATTCTTTCTTTTTGACTCGCGCCCTGAAACTATAGCATTGGTGAGTTTTTCGTCGAAATTGTAAGATAGTATTGTAGTTTGGGGCTGCATCGCACCGGGACTGGGGTGACGGCAATATCAGGCGGCAAAAACTACTTACTGGGTTCTCGAGTGTTTAAAACGGCTCGTAGAGATCTTCAGTTACACGTATTTGGCATTTGTTTCTGTATTGGGGCAGTAGCCCCAGGAGAGAAAATGATGTCTGCATTAAGTATCTTGAACGCGCTGTTAAGCCTTTCCAACATACTCGAAGATGATATTACAGTTAGAATTGTCCACTGAGCCAAATCCCACGACAAGTGTCGTAATATTTAAAATAGCATTCTGTTTTAACAATTGCACCTCGATAATTTACTTATGAATGTTGTGATAGCCTAGAAGGGTCCTTAGTTTGAAACAAATGAGAAATAAACTACGAGCAAATCGCGCCAACTGTGAGATGATGCATAGAAATTCCGTTCCACGAACACCTAGGGTAAACTTCGTCTTGTTACTTTCTTTCCTCGTTTTGAAAAATGAATAAACCACAGGACAATTCCTCGATCCACAATCTCTTATTACATGCACGACCGGTTTCGGAACACTTAATCAACCAGTACCTAGTTTTCCCGTTTGTGTTGACGGTCGTGCAACACTGGGGACGGTCGTTATGGAATTTTTGTCCCTTTTACTCTTTCGACAGGGAACCTTTGGATCCATGACACGCTACGGTCGCCGGTTCGAATCCTGACTCGGGCATGGATGTGTGTGACGTCCTTAGGTTAGTTAGATTTAAGTAGTTCTAAGTTCTAGGCGTACTGATGACCTCAGCTGTTAAGTCCCATAGTGCTCAGAGCCATTTGAACCATTTTTTGATCCATGACAACATTGGGGTGAGGATGACCTGAGATAATTACGTGTTCTTTTTTTTTTTACACGAGACGATAGAACTTTAAGTGTTCCAAAACCGGTCGTGTACACAATAATAGATTGTAGATTAGGCAACTGTGATGCGAGTTCTTCATTTTCAAAATCGGCTTGTACAGTTGCGACTGCCCCATATCCAGAATTCTTTTTGGTTCCTCTCTTCTTAAGCTGTCTGAAAATTGAAAAGCTCATTCATCAGACGCTTTTCGCTGCTATTGACAAAGCATCACCAGCAGTTATATTGTAATTTTTACGATTAAACGGTATTTTTCATCTCTTTGGTTTGCATAGAATGAATGACAGTTTTGCTTAAGAATGACTGAGCTGTGCTGCGGCTCGCGTTGGTGCTGTTTGTAGGTTTCCGCCCTCTGTTGGAGGCCAGACAGTATCGTTTAGTTGGCATGGTTGCGGTTGTTTGTCTTCTCGTGTTGACTGGCGCCACTCGGTTTCGCAAGCGTTGCCCGTCCGCTAGTGGCAGCGGCGGCGGTTATCAATATGTAGTAATTGTTGCCCTATCTTTGGGACGACGTTTTTGTCTTTCCGGAGTCGTGTGTGTGTGCCAGTTCGGTTGGGGATTCAGGTGGAGCCAGGTCCGCGCAGTGCCAGAACACGCCGGGACTGCTGGCGGCACGCATGGACTGCCAGAGGAAGGACTGTGGTCACGAGGGTGCACGACTTCGTCGTAAACCGGATCCAGCAAACTTTAAGATGAGTGCACTTCAATCCAAGTAGAGAAACCTCCACCATTGTGATATCTCGCGATTCTCCAGGGACTTGGATTCGTGTTGCTGCTCCAAGTGTCGCCGAGGCGAAGAGCAGCGAGTGGAGTGTCTGGGGAAGGCGGATCTGATTAGCTTTCCTCGACTTCTTATTACTATTTACTGCGTTCAAGTTGTTAAGTTCAACCAGCGGTAATTTTTGTTGCCTGGTGGCCGCTAATGCCCCAGTTACCTGCCCTGGGGGGCTTAGTGTATGTAACGGCAGTGTACGTTTCCTCGCCTTGCCGCTGCTGTCCGGTAAGGCGTGTAGTTTTGACAGCTTTCTTGATTGTAGGCCGGTTGGTGATTCTTCTACTCCGGTGGTAGTGATTCCTTTCTGGTTCCGGGCGCTCTAAACCCAGTATTCTGGGGACGTAGTGCAGACCGCCGGTTTCGGCTTTGGCGTATTGTTCCATCGTTGCATTGGGTTTATCGGACGTCAGGTAGCTTCAGCAAGATTATCATTAGTCATTCGTTAGACTGCCACTAGTCTGAGTTACCATCTTGTGAAGTGAATGCAACTCTTGGCTGCCTATCTCACCGCTCGCGAAAGTGTTTGTTGCCAGACCTCCTCAGAGGTCGATTCCTGCAGCACTGTCTGTGGCCCCTTGGTTCTTGTATGACATGTGTCCTCTAAAACGTGGTCTGATGGCCAGTAGTTCAGTGTAACGCACCTTCAGTCCACGCCTTCTGCGGGTATAATCTGCCTCAGTACTCTTTAAGGAACTTATGTACTGATCCTTGTGTTTTATTATTGTATTATTTATTACAATACCTTGTAATGCCTACATTAAAGGTTATATATGTCTAGTTAATAGTTCTGGTCGCCTTCTGGAATAAATCTAGCAGTGTAGTGTTCAGTGGATGTTAAGGGTTGTGTTACAAAGTTTACCATCATCTTATTTCACCCGTTTGGTGATCATTTGCATGATTTTTTAATTAACTTTTACTATTGTATTTGCTGTTTTACAGCAGGTTTCTAAATTTTTTTATATTACTGCCGTTCCTGGCGTGTAAGGACTTCAGCCGTGATTGTGGTCCCTTGCCTTAAAATTCTAATTTGGTATTTGAATTTACACCGTAAGCCTTTAAAACCTTATTTACTGCCATTCCTGGCGTCTGATGCCTTCTGCTGTGTTTGTGGCGACTTGCCTTTAATATTTCAATACCTGTAATTTGTAAGTTGCAGCGAGTTTTAAGCAATTCTTAATTTATTGCCAGTCCTGGCGTGTATGGCCTTCTGCCCAGATCACAGTGGCTTGCTTTTAAAACATTATCTGCTATATCTGTATTTAACGGTGATTTGCTAGACTGTAACTCACTGAAAGCACTATTATTTACATAGTTGTTTATTCTTTCATTAATAACGTGTGGTATTTTTATTTATTGTTGAGTCTGGAACCACTGGTTTAAAAAAATTGTGTGTAACTGTAAAAGGCAACCAATGGTAACTGATTACGGCCCCGTCCACAATCGTAACCGAATCCTCCCATCCCTTGACTAGCAGGTCACAATGACATATTTGACAAACTACTATCGGCAATTTTTGTTCCTTCTTTCACATTCTCATCACAATTGCTTCTCCTTTCATGTTAACAGAATGTGTAATTGAATTGGCATTTCAATGATTGACTTGTTCAATTCCCTTTGCGTTTTTTGAGTTGTATTTTTCGGTCATGGCGAAAAACTCCATTGCACGGTTTGCTTTTGTGATCTGAAACTCTCAGCATATGAACTCTGATTAACAACTGCATACATCCACAAAGAGTGTTTTGTTGGCCTTTCGTTTGCGTTATTATGTATTAGAGGCGGTGGCAATTAGAGCATTAACGAAAACTGTTTTAAGTATGTAATATTAAAATACACATTATTGGTACATTAAAGTTAATAACACCTGATAATGCTAAAAAAGCGAATCACTTAAAATGAATTAATTTTTTAGTTACCAGTTCGCTTAAAGCAGTAAACAAAAATACACTTCAGTCCGGAACCGCGCGACTGCTACGGTCGCAGGTTCGAATCCAGCCTCGGGCATGGATCTGTGTGATGTCCTTAGGTTCGATAGGTTTAAGTAGTTCTAAGTTCTAGGGGACTGATGACCTCCGATGTTAAGTCCCATAGTGCTCTGAGCCATTTAAACCATTTTTGAACAAAAATGCAGACGGCAGCTACAGAACCGCGCGAATAATTTTGCCTGCTCTTTATTTATGATGTTCGAGTTGCAGGCGGTGCATCTGGAATTTATTCTTACCTACGCTTTAGACCCAAATCATAGTTACAGAAATTGTATTAAAAACTCATTTGTCTATACTAGGCCTTTCTGCTCCCAGTCAACGCAGTGGGAACCGGCAACACCACGACTTCGAAAGGCGAACTCACCCATGCCTCTATGTGACCGTCGATTTACTCCCTGGTTTGGTTCAGAATTACCTTCGTATTCGCTCGATATTTCCTTGTCACTTTGATTAAATATTCTGAATTATTCTCACTTAAAGGATGACACAGAGATGGAAAATTTGTGATCTTGAGTCCAAGAAGCTCATTCCAACAAAAACTGCAGCTTACTTCGCCGTTTATGTTGAGAATTCTCTGTCTTGGCCGTGACTGGGACAACAACGAAGCGCTGTACGCCACAGTTATACGCTAGCTTACCTGGCGAGTGTGTGAGCTTTCGGTTCTAACATCGCCGGAAAGTAGACTATACCTTTTCTCTGGAAAAGCCACTAATAGTCAGAGGGACAATCAATAAAGAAATCCTAAGATAATTTCTCCCCCATAAGTTTTGTTGCTATCGTGGCTCTGTACCATGTTGCTCTAAAGGTGACAAATTTTCTGAATTGCACACTCGTTAGAGCCTGATTTTTCTCCTTCTCTCAGTTGTACTGACAAACTTGACGCACTGAATGACACGTTACCTGGATTTTGTCATGTATTTACCCATACTGCTACGTCTGCATACTTTTGTGGTAGTCCCGTAACACTACTTTAGTATGACTGTGGACTGAACCTAGAGACTGACCGTTTAGAAGCCGAAAGTGCGAATTATGCTAATTCGTGACGATCTTGGATACTTTGTTTCATTAAAAAAGCTATTTTCGTAACGTTTTCACGATAACTTGCAACTCATACACAATACATACTAAATGATGATTTTTGTTAGGTTATTGAATACAGCAGATAAACATAAGACATAAATAAATCAGCAGCAACATAATCTCCGACAGTATCTAAAACAGTCTGATAATGTTTGGATAATTTATCGAATTGTCGATAGACAATATTTTGTTAGCACTTTTCTTCCTCGAACGTTATGCTGTGTCAGCAGACAATAAACTGTGCAGTTTAGCATAAAGATGAAGTGAGAGGTATCGCAAATTCTGTCACCGACTGTACATATGACTTTTTGTGACGAATGACTTTCCTGTCGCTGGGACCGCTAGTGTGTTCTCACCTGCCAGCCGGTACAACATTCACATCAGCGAGTGTCGCGACTATATGTATTAGACTGTGGTTACACGGTATTAGCGTAATGTCTGCTGACAGTGTCTAATTTTTTGTCCGACGTGCTTGTAACTAAGTGTGGCGAGAATAGTTAAATTCTTATGCTAGCGCACGACATATCCGCCCCTCGCCAACGGAAAACTATCTTTTCCGAGGATGCTTGACATCTCTGTCCAATTCCGTTTCGTTCCATTGGCAGTCCGAGTGAATGCTGCCCTATGAAAAGCACTGAGGAAGTTCCATTCAATGACGTCCAATGTGAGTCGACTGGGAGGAACGGAGTTAAAATGACCCTCCAGAGACTCTGACGTAGGTATGCAATGGTTTCCTTGAGATAATCTAAACAAAGGCCGATATGATGACTTAAACAAGACCACAGCTGACTCCCTATTTCTTTCTTGTTCACTCTCGGCCCTTGACACCAACGTCACCGGGACACTTTTCGTGATCCGCAACTGTTTTTAAGGTCTGATTCTTTTGACTTCTCGCTTCAAGAACTATAAAAGTATTACGCTACATAGAGTCTGCTATTTCACGTCACGTCACTTAGGCATCAACGAGGCATAGTTAAGTGTCATTTAACGTTTACTGCTGGCACACCTTACAAGGCCTTCATGGCTCTTTTACAGCCCACTAAGTAGTAGGTGCACCTAACAGGGAAGGTCGAATGGTATTGTTCAGCTTACACTCCCGTTACAGCTTTTTAAATATAATCATTTACTTGTTATGCCTTGCTTTTAACATCGTTTAAGTTTTATACTAGTTGCTTACTTCCTTCACGCTGTTACTGTAATGATATTACTGGGCGGACAATTTCTGTCTGATTAAAACTGCATTTCAACTACGTTCAACTGTTGGGCCATTAGCTTTCGTATTATACGCGAAGAATTTTACGTAATTTAGTTTTCTCCATTACGGAAGTGAAATTTTTCACAGGAATCACTGTACACAATGTGGCGATCCGATGGCGGGGAGTGGGTACGGCGAATGCCCGGTGAACGTCATCTGCTAGAGTGTGTAGTGCCAACTGTAAAATTCGGAGGTGGTAGGGGTGTTATGGTGTGGTAATTTTTTTCATGGAGGGGGCTTGCACTCGTTGTTGTTTTGCGTGGCACTATCACAGCACAAGCCTACATTGATGTTTTAAGCACCGTCTTGCTTCCCACTGTTGAAGAGCAATTCGGGGATGGCGATTGCAGCTTTCAACACGATGAAGTACATGTTCATAATGCACAGCCTGTGGCGGAGTGGTTACACGACAATGACATCCATTTAATGGACTTGCCTACACAGAGTCCTGATATGAATCCTATAGAACACCTTCGAGATGTTTTAGAAATCTGACTTCGTGCCGGGCCTCACCGACCGACATCGATACCTCTCCTCAGTGCAGCACTCTGTGAAGAATATGCTGCCATTCCCCAAAGAATCCTTCCAGCACCTGACTGAACGTATGCCTGCGAGAGTGGAAGCTGTCTCATATATATATATATATATATATATGTGTGTGTGTGTGTGTGTGTGTGTGTTTTATTTTGTGTTGCCCGCTAATTCGTTTACAGTATTGAATAATGTTTTGGTACTAATACATTTTGGTCATTGATGACTTTTCTGTCGTGTGTGATAGCTTCCTGCGTATGGTAATTTTCTTCTGTTGTTAAAAATTGGTGCAGTTGGTTACTGTGTTTTAAGATCTGGAGGTCTATTTCAGTGCCACGGGGTAATGGTTGTTTTCGATGAGGTGGTCTGGAAATGTGGAATGTGTGTTGTCACTTTTCAGTGTTCTTAAATGTTCTGTGTGTCTTATTCTGAAATTTATACATGTCTGTCAGCTGTATACTGAATCACAGCCTTCGCAGATTAGCTGGTAAATACCCGCTTCATTGAATTTATTTGTGGTGGTGTTAGGTGTTTTTAATCTTTACTGCATAATATTGTTTACTTCATATGGCACCTTTATACCTAGTTTCCTCATGATGTTTCCTGTCCAACATCTTCCTTAACCGCCTTGAGAACAAAAACCTTGAAATAATAACAAAACCAAAGGAGTACACAATAATACATTGGTACCATTACGTTGATGACATAATTTGCTAGATAGATGAAACACCTGAACGGATACTGCAGTAACACAGAGACATCAATACTGCCCACCGAAAAATACACTTCATGCTTGAAAATGAAAGAGACAGAAAAACAGATTTCCTTGACATCACTACAGAAAAGAAAGACAACAAGTTTCGGTTCTCTTTATAGAAAAAACCTACATTAGCCAGTACAGTTATTCACTATAGAACAAAGCACCTTGCGGTCCATAATCAGGCCCCCTCATATACTTGCTACACAGACTGAAAAGAACTGCAGTGACAGAGATAGCTTCACACCAGAACTAAACAAAATCAGATTGCCATAGAAAATGTTTACAAAATAAACTTTGTCGAGAAACTAAACCATAAAATAAAGACACAAGTGATACAGAACACATGCAACAGTATCACAACACATTACACCAGCAACAGCCACACAACAGAGAACATACAACGAACAGAAGATGAAGAAACCACAAGCAAGAAAACATGGCACACACTGACATTTGGCAACAAAATAACACGCAGAATAGGAAACATCACGAGGAAACAAGATATAATGGTGGCATGTAAAACAAACAACTCTATGCAGAAAAGATTAAAAATACGTACCACCACCATCGATAAATTCAACAAAACAGCTAACCTGCAAAAACTATGATACAGTATACATCGCACAAACACGTAGAAATTTCAGAATATCAGAACATTTAAGAACCCTGAAAAGTGACAGCACACATTGTACATTTGTAGAACACCTCATAAGTAACAACTACCATCACAGTGACACAGAAACAGACCTCGAAATCCTAAAACACAGTAATCATCAGTACCCATTTTAGCAACAGAAGAAAATTAGCACATCTTGAAATCTATCAAGTGGGAGCAAACGTTTATCAATGACAAAACAGTATTATATACCAAAACACTATTCAACGCCATATATATCGTTTTCAAAGTTCACGGACATCAAACCAAAACAAAACACTAAACAAACGACAGTCGGAGACGCGTCATAGACATAAATTTCTGCAGTGAAACTTGTGTCCACGCCACAGCAACATAACAGGACGCAGTATTTACAAACAAGTATGAGAAATCATATGTAAACACTGTCAAAATATGAAACAGAATCCATGAATAACCAGCTACACGAAATAGTTCGCCATACCTAAGCTTGACAAAACTTTTATCAACGTCCACTGGTTCAGTTTAAATAAACAAAAACACGTTTGGTACATAAATACAAACTTGTCACAACTAAAGACTAGCAAAAGACTAGAATGGTAAGGCCAAAAACGGACATAAGATACGAATTTTACCGGAACATACATTTCGAAGACTGGATAATAAACAAAAAATTCAATGCAGACGATTTTCTAACATCCGCCATGTTTGCAGATAACGTGGTGTACTAATTTAGACCTATGGCTGATTGTGGTTGCCAGCCACAGGACAAGGTAAAGTGCACATACAATTTAAATGACAACAAACTCAGATGTATCTTATTCCTTAACCTAAAGTTAGCCTGTATGTATGTATTTCAAGAAAATAACAAAAAACCGGAGGATGCCACAGCTGTGGTGAAACATGCTGGGGTGGTAAAACAAAACAACAATTTGTGTACTACTTGCAAAAAGGCGGACCCATCCTTAATTCCTGCTATGTCAGTTATTTTGCTGCCAAAATAGCTAAACGCATAGACCTCTTTCAGTGTCTTAATTTCTGAGATAATTCTCTCGTCATCGCATGATTTAATTGAACTACATTTCATTAACACTGTTTTACCTTTGTTGATGTTCATCGTGTAACATCTTTACAGTTTACTACCTATTCCTCTCAGTTGCTCTTCCAAGGCCTTTCCCCATCTCTGATAGAATTACAGTGTCATTGGCAAACCTTAAAGCTTTAACTCCTACTCACTGAACTTCTGTTTCCAATTTCTACTCAACATTTTTCAGGACTTACTCAACATATAGAGTATATGACTTCAGGGATAGGCTACAAGTGTATCTCAGTCCTATCTCAAGTACGGTTCACCTTTCAGATCCCTGAACTCTTTTAACTGTAGTACGGTTTCTGTGCAAGTTGTAAATAACTTTCGCTCCCTGTATTTTATCCCTACTAGCTTCAGAATTTCAGAGGGTGTATTCTAGTCAATATTGCCAAAAACATCATCTGCGACTACAAATGCTATAAACGTAGGTTTGCATTAACAAATCTTCTAAAAAAGTTGTGGGGACAGTATTGCCTCGCGTGTTCCTGCGACGGCTGGTTTTTTTTTTTTTTTTTTTTTTCATTATCTGATCAGTCTCGAAATTGAAACAACAATGAAAATCCGATGAAGTTTTCTACAGAAGTGTTGGGCAGTGTCTCTAGTACGCCCGTCGATCGAGTCACGTCGCACTTTTCAGTTCTGAGCGCACAGTGAGCAACCGAAGATGCCTAAACCAATT
The DNA here is from genome assembly GCF_021461385.2 of Schistocerca piceifrons. Lineage (NCBI taxonomy): Eukaryota > Metazoa > Arthropoda > Insecta > Orthoptera > Acrididae > Schistocerca > Schistocerca piceifrons. Next base: position 609,166,907 of record NC_060140.1, read on the forward strand.
GTCTCCCTCCAAGTGTAAAGTGTGTGCTGTCATTCGACTTTTTTCGTACTGAGGGGTTCCGCCTGATTTCCACGCAGCCCACATAACGGAACTGTCATGAGTGACAGCAATCTGCCATCATGGTGTAAGAACTTTGTGGTATACAGACGTTCATGGTGCAGGCGGTCAGGGAAGTGCGTGTCAGTCGATGACCTAATTCAACGATTAGATCAGGGGATTCGAGAAAATCGTCTACGAAGGGCGATTTAGAACAAGTGAAGAGGAATGTCGCCAGGCGTCCTTCTCATGACAATGCACGGCTGCACACTGCAACAAAGCTCCCGCACCGTTTTCAACTGGAAATGTGTGATCATCCACCATACAGTTCAGACTAGCTACCTCTGATTTTCATATCTTTTCTCAGAATTTTGGCACAGATAATGAGCTACAGACGGGTGTAGAGAAATGGCGGAAAACATAGTCACCTGCCTACTACGAAGAGGGTATTGGGAAGTTTGTGTCATACTACGACGAATGTCTAAGTCGGAGCGGCGACTACGTAGAGAAGTGGCTGGAAGGTGTACCTGATTGTTGGAAATAAAAAAGAAAAATTTTTACAATGATTTCCATTTGTGACCTATCGGACCTTGGAAAAAAAGTAGCTCTCGTATGTTTCTCTGGGAAACCCAAACTGATCTTCCATGAGGACAATTCTACGAGTGTTTCCACTGTTCTGTAAATAGTGCATGTTAGTATTGTGACACCGTGAATTATTAAACAGATGCTTCGGTAATAACACACCTGTCAGCTTCTGTCTTCTTTGGAACAGGAATTATTAAATTATTTTTGAAGTTGGAGGATATTTCACCTCTTTAGCGCATCTTGCATGCCAGGTGGAATAGTTTTGTCATGAGTGGATCTCGCCCTGAATCAATAATTCTCGTCCACGACGGGTGCCTTGTTTCAACTTAAGTCTTTCAACGCTCTGTTAAATTTACCTCACAGTACCATATATCCTGTTCCATATTCGTCTACTTCCTTTTCCATCTTCATGATAATGTCTTAATTTCTCTTACATAGTTCTTCTGCATATATCTTCCATCTTTCAGTCTTTCCTTCTTTGATTATTACTGACTTCTCATCTGAGATATTAGGCTCCTCTTAAACTGAAGTTTGTTAGTTGCTAATTGTATTATGGCTGCTTGTAAGTTATTGAAAATGGGTATTCTCGAGTAATGGATAACTTCCTAGATCAAAGCAAGTGATTTTAAATCTTTATGTAATTTATTCATATTTATAATACTGACTCCTTGAACTGACCTGTTGGTCTAAAAAAAAAAAGAGATATTATATGTGAAAAATTACACGAGGACTAAATATATTGGGGAGCAGTGGTTAGTGTCACCAGATTCTTAAAACATTCCCGTGCAGGACTTTCTTGAATTCACGTCCATTCGTATTACACGCTATTGGACTTTGAAAACCTTAGCTTGTCTTATAGAGTTATCTCAAAAACTGTATTTGTATGACATCATGAACGATAGTAAGCGAAGTATACCAGCTTTTTTTTACCTTCACACCATCTAAGTTTGCAAATAAAACAGTGTTGTAGTATGTTCCTCCCAACTGAATTTATTATTAATTTGTTACCCAACGATTTGACACAGCCAGCTTCTTCCATCTGCTTGTTGCATGTTTTATACAAATACTGAGAGGGAATCTCTTACAAGCTCGGAACTGCGTAAAAGATATCTTTTCTAAGCTTAGTAGAAGTGGTCAAAGGTGGAGGATGCATGCAATGTTAGTTATATAACTGAAGATGGTCCTGTTTATCTGACATAATTAGATTGTTGCCCACCAAAATAATGATTAAGGAATATGCTACCTACTGCTGCGGCCACATGTAGTAAGTATTGCTCCACGCAGTGGAGAATGGCAAAACAGAGGTACGCCGGCGACCGAGGCGTTGCGAAGTAGGCAAGCACAGATAGCCTTGCTGACAGCAGCAGTCTACCCACAGGCTGACGCAAGTAGACACACAGACCGAGTGCCGAGCGAAGCCTGGAGAGTGCTGAGTAAGGGGAAGTGAGGCCAGCACGCTAAGTTACGCTGCAATGTACTGTAGGAGTAATAACAAAAATCTACCACCGAGGGTAAAAAACGTCCTCCTGTTTAGTGGAGCGCAGGCAGCAACAGACAGAAGCCATTAGGAAGCAGTTCCTATCTGAAGATGGACGTGGTCTGTGTCTGAATGTTCAGTCTTTGTAGGTAGCGATTCCGGAAGTCTGTTCCAGCTCACAGGAGTCATCCGTTCGCCTCCAGATGTCAACTTCAGCTCTGGAGGTCGGCCCGAGTTCGGTCGGCACCATGGCTGACTAACTACAGCGAGAACTTCCAGCAGGACCGGCCGCAGCGCGGTCTTGGTCACAGGCGCCGCCGAGGATTGACGCCCGGACTTCATGGCAACCTGGCGCCATGGCGCGTGGTCCGCCCATGACGGGACCTCGCGGACATCGCGACTGACGGCTTCCCAGCCGCCGGTGCAGCAGGCGTCGGCAGCTGACCTCACGGCGATGAGGCTCCGTGGGCGTGCCATACTGGGGCGCCAGGTGGCGACGAGTTCATCTCAACCGCAGGGCATCCTGGCTTCAGCGGAGCACTGGTGGCCTGAGGCTCCCGAGTGCGATTAGCGGCGCGCGTTGCGTGCATTGTCGGAGAATCTACACAGCAGCAACGAGGCGGAGGGATGCGCAGGACTGGGCAGCGACGACGAGGGAGAAATTGTAAAGAAAGTTCAATAAATAATTGTAAACTCCACGCCGTCTCAGTCTTTGGTGCAGCCACTGTGTATGGTGCTAACAAGTGGTGCAGAAGTCGTAACACTACGAAAATAAATAAGAATCACAATTATCTCAGTTTATTACATTAAAATGGATGGTAAATTGTTTGACAAAGGTCGACAATGATAAGCTAATGGATTAGCAGGTCTGGACAAGGAATCTGTAACGTGATTAGATGAATGGTTACCTGGATAGACAACAATATTGCCTACGTCGCATAGTGATTGTCAGACGGTTAGTGTTTCGAGACAGGAAGTGCCACAGAAGAGTATGAGTTTGCATCTATGGTCACAAAGTAAGTTGAACCTTCAGTTGCGGGCAAGTCTTTACAAAGAAGCTTCAAAATTACTGTACATAGGTAAAAAAGACTCGACTTTGCTACGGTTCTTCCCGCTGTTGCAGCTAAATATCACCATGTTAATCTGCAGACGGAGGCTGAAGTGACTGCAAAATCAGTTGCTGGTTTTGTTGTAACAACTTGCATCTGTGTCTAAGTTCAAATCAGCTGGAAAACTACGTAAGTCGCCTGCTCGTCAAGTCTGCTCGAAGAGGTGCCTGGCTGGGGAGACCCTCATCAAAGATCGTTCCGTGAATGCTCCTGGGTGCAGAGTAATTTTGTACCATCTGCTTCCTACAAGGAAGACTTGGCTCTATATTTTTCTCACTGGCTGAACGATAAATATTCTGCCTGCCGAAGAGTGAGAAGTTGTCTCAAAAGATGTCTGCCTTCTTCCCTTACTCTCATTTCAGGCGGTTAACCAGTAACACGCTTCGTAACACTTAGCGATGAAAAACAGTGATCTAGCCTTTTTTCTGTCTGTGTCCGCAGCCAGCGACGTGGACCTCTTTAAGTACAGCAGTGTGTATCACTCTCTGAGTTCTAAATTCTTTATGTTACTCAATCACAGCGGTTTTCACACTGCATTAAATATTTTGTCTTGCACGGCCTGAGCTCGGAGGAAGTATACCACACTCTTCAAAGGCGTCCTACACTTTGCTGTCCTTCCTTCCACTCCTATGTTATCTTTATCGGTCCGTGTATTTCGATGAAACGTGACTTTCTACTGACCTGTCCACAGTGTGTACCTCTGGGCCACTGCCAAAAACGCCACGGGCCCCCGTTCCACGCACTCTGTTCTCGCGGCATAACTTGGAGATATAATCTGTAGTGTGTCTTTTGCGTCCGGCGCCGAGGGCCGTCTGCCTCAAAGCCAGGCCAGTCTGACAAGCTTCCAGGCTTTCTGCGAATTTGACTGAAGGCTGTTTCCCTCGCCGGCTTTATGACCTACCGCGTCCGCTCACTCGCTTGCAGCTCACTGCAAGATGCCTTCATGGAGGCTACTTATTTAGGTGATTCGGTATAGGAAATCATAATCTACATTAGTTGAGTATAGGCAATCACTTATACAGTTACATCTTTCATTTGTCAGTGGGGATTAATTATTCTTATTTGATTTGTCTTTTTGTTCTGGATTTTACATCAGTTGTGGGGTAGTTTGGGAAAAATTGTCGCGTCGTAGTAGCGACATAGAACTGGCTAAGAACCATTTATTAATGTCCATGAAAATTTAATTAATCACTCTTTCTGAGACTAAAATTTATTTGCTGTTTATTAAAATGTTCATACAATCTACACACAAAACAATTTACTATTTGGTATTATTACTGATCGAAGGTTTGTTAATAAATACAAGAAAAGGTAAGGGCAGTAAGGTGGAACATTATGGGAGCAAACATATAATTACCTTCCAGTTTGATGACGACCAGTAGCTTACTACACGCCTCTTTCCTAATGACCCCTTTGTTTACTTTTTTCTGCCTCGTAGTCATACGAAATAACGTACGAAATACTTACCATAATAAAACGACCGATGTTTCGACCGAGCTGCAGTTGCTTTCTTCAAGCAGTGGCAGTCCACATCCTAAGGAAGACTGTTGCAACGCGGCCGAAATGTCATTTATTTTGTTATTTCGATAAGCACACCGACCAAAAATTTAGTTACCACAGGGGACATGAAGTTAACGCTGTGTAACAACAGATCTAGCCTTCATAATGTCCTCAAATCAGGAAGGAAGAGAATGCACAAGTTCCTTCATGTACACCATATCCACCTGAAGCCAGTTATTGAAGATTATATTCATAGAGTTAACAAACTGCGGGGCTGTTGATAGCTACGTTTCAGCCGTCTATGCAAATAACCTGCGACAGTGTTTCCGATCGTCCGTCAACTGATGAACGTACATACAGCCCTGTGAACATGGCTGTCGTCGTCTTGGATGACGGGAGTGTCCAAAACATTCTCATCATGAACATGTACAGGAATGTTGAAGTAAACAGCCCAGTTCTTGTTCAAGACTACCTGAATGAGTGACCCCAATTTAAGGTACGAAAAACACCCCAAACCACCCTAGAATCATCGCCGGCCTGAATAGCACCCGCTACACCCTGCAGGCTAAACGTCCATTGGATCATCACTGCGCTCGACACCTTGCAACATTTTAAAAGAGGCAAAACTGGGACTTTCTGGACCATGCTGTACGTCTCTGTCAGCTACTGACCAGTTTTTGTGCTGTACGGTGCAACGAGGCGTGACAGTCCTCTTCTATCGCTGTCGGTTAGCATACTTTTACGACCATAATCTTAACGCCGCGGCGAGCAAGCTGGCACAGTGGTGAGCACACGACTCCCATTCGGGAGGAGGACGGTTCGAATCAACGCCCAGGCACTCTGACTTCGGTTTTCCGCGATTTCCGTAGATCGCCGCACGTAAGTGTCCAGATGGTTCCTTTGAAAGGACCAATTTCCTTCCCCATCCTTGAAACAATCTGAGCTTGTACTCCGTCTCTAATTACCTCGATGTCGACCGGACGTTAAACCCTACACTTCCTTTCTTCTCTTGCTACTCCGTGTTACTTGGCTGCTACTAGTACACCATTCCTTGGAGACATGCTGGACAGTCCACGTTGACACACCAATAAATCGGACAACTTCACTCACTATGATATCAAGGGCACGTCCAATCGCGATGGCTCGTTTCTGTCATTCAGTCACGTCTCCACGTTCGCCCATCTTAATGCGCTGGTTTTATTCATCCGACTGGCTCATACCTCCTGCTTCTCTGACGTCAGCGATGAAGAATCGTGTGACCGCCTTGTATCGGAGGATCCAACACTCCAATCCAAACAACATTTTAGAAACAGTGTTTTTGTTTTTACATTTATCAGATTCCAGATTTCTCGGCTAACATTTGGAAAGCAAAGAAGTCTCGAAAATGGTAAGTATTTCTAGAAAATTACGAACCGTTTTTAACATAAAATACTGCACAGTTCCTTGGCCACGTGGTTATGCTTGCATGCTGACCGACCTGGAGATCGTTCCAACAGCTGAAGGTGCCTGTTAAGAGACTGCCCATGTTTGCTACCAACAACAAATCCTACACTGTTCGAGATTCCATGGATAGGATCATCAAAATACAGGAAGCTGAATAAGGAAAAGACCGCTAACTGAGAAAAAAATAACAGGCTAACTTTCCGGAACACATTCGAAAATGACTGAAAGTAATACCCCCGCTCCCCTCCCCTCCTCTTTGTTTAATCGCTGGCATAACTATATCCTGTGCCACGATCACAGTGATAAGTGAAATATCGACAATGGTAAGTGCACATTCGATTTTTTATTGCATAAACTGCGACACTGTCAAAATTTTGAGTTTATTGCTACTACAGTTTTTTAAATCAACTGAATGTCATTTTTATATATTCCATAAATATCCGGGAGAATGCTTTTTAAATGTTACGTTTATATGGGAATGAAAGGGGAAGCCTCTTGATACGATTTTGCATAGAGTATAATTTAATCATTCCTAACATTTGGTTTGAGAATCATGAAACAAAGCTGCATACATGGAAGAGACCTTGAGACACCGGAAGGCTTCAGAGCTGTATAATGGTTGGACAGAGATTTAGGAACCAGATTTTAAATTGTAAGACATTTACAGGTGCAGAATTGGATTCTGATCACTGAAGAAATTGCAAAAAACGTAGGACATTGAGATGGTACCTTGATAAGTTGAAAGAACCGGAGGGTGTTGAGAGTTTCAGTTGGAGCATTAGGCAATGATTGACTAGAACAGCGGAAAGGAATACAGTAGAAGACGAATGGGTAGCTCTGAGGAATGAAATAGTGAAGGCGGCAGGGGGTCAAATGCGGAAAAGGACAAGGCGTAGTGGCTCGAGGACAAATGTAAGGATTTAGAGTATATTCCACTAGAGAAAAGATAGATAACGCCCACAGGAAAATTAAAGAGGCCTTTGTAAAAAGGAGCAGCAGTTGTATGAATAACAAGAACTCAAATGGAAAACCAGAACTAAGCAAAGAAGGAACAGCTGAAAGGTGGAACGAGCATATGGAGGGCCTATACAAGGGAGATGCACTTGAAGGCAATATTATAGAAATGGAAGAGACTGTAGATGAAGAAGAGATGGAAGCTGCAATGCTGCGAGGAGATTTTGACAGAGCACTGAAAGACCTAAGTGCAAACAAGGCCCCAGCATTAGACGATATTCTGTCAGAACTACTGATATCCATGGGAGAATCAGCCTCTACAAAACTCTTCCATCTGATGTGTAAGATGTATGAGACAGGCGAAATATCCGGCTGCGTTCACACTGCCGGCCGGGCCGGGCCGGGCCGGGCTGACGCGTACTGGCTCGGCTCGTGCCTAGCTCAGGCCGACGAGTAGTGCATTCACATTGCGCGCCGCGCCGAGCCGGGACGGCGAAATGGGGGAAAGTCCACTTCTCCGATTTTCATGTTTTAAAAATTCTTAGCGCTATATAAGACTTCGCCACATCGTTTTATGAACTTATTGTTTCCTTAAAAGCGTTACTTACGTCGTGAAAAAAGAAAAAGTCTACTTTTCGTTTCGCGTGGTTTCTTAGTTTCGTAACGCTTCCCAACCGATTTTGAAGAAAGTATGCGGCTAAAGAATCTGATTTTTGTACACGTGGTAGTGCAACATCTTAGCTTCGTATTGAATCATTTATCTTTCCATATTTCTTACCAGTCATTGTGAAATGATGCTATTTGTCAACGTTGTGCACTTGATTTACAAATCTTGTAGTGAAAAAGTTATGTAGCGGGTAGCTTACTGTTAGATCAGTTTTAGACCATACATTGTTGGGAATGAAATGTAGCTAAAGGTACCAAAAAGTTTTTGAAATGATAATGATACTGATATCTGTCTCTGGTCTCAAGTAATGCGAGCTATTCAGTGGCGTCAGTGCCGCGTCCGCAAGCCACGGAGTTCGCGCGGTTACAGCTTGGTTTAGTGTAGTCATATAATGCAGGACAGAAAAAAACTAATTACTAGTGATCAGCGCAGACCTAGTGCCGGTCCCTCTTATTTTTTTAATGGTCTCATTGTCTAGATAAATCCAAACGTATAAGAATTTTTCCCTCGGCTACTGGACAATCATCTGCTGTGCTTTTATAATTGGCCACACGTTGCATCACAAAAGACAAACAATTATTTGTGAACAACATCCTACAATTAGTATGACGTACATTTCGTATTTCGAACTAAAAGATAACTGAAGCGCAATTCTGTAGTCTCGTTGTCTACTTTGACAGAAAAAATAATGGAGAGTTAATGAAACTACTGTAGTTCGGCACAGATGTGCGTTTCATTGTTTTTTTTTTTTTTTTTTTCTTCCTTGGCGGGCTGCGCTGCACTGTCAAGGTAGTCCCCACTCTTTGGCTAAATGGCTGGCGGGAAGCCAAATAAATAAATTTAAAAATATCCCCACCCTTCGACTGCTGACGAGCAAGTAAGTAGAAAACGCAGCTGCAGTCAAAAGTTGCTCGCCTTTAGCTAGTCTGTGCTGTCGTGTAGAACAATGTCTTCACTATTTTATTGGTATTGTTTTGACTCTGCAGTAACTCGTCGAGTTTTGAAGTACAGAAGAACTAGGAGGTTATGGATTCATTCCATAATTAGCGACAGACATTTAGGAGAGTTTTTTTCTTTATATGAAGAACTTAAAAACTATCCTGAAAAATTTTATTCAAATTACAGAATGAATCATAATACATTTCAGTATGTGCTGCAGAACATTCAATACAAAATTTCTAAACAGAACACAAATTTTCGTAGAAGTATAACAGCAGAAGAAAAATTGTGTATAACGATAAGGTAAGATTCGTTAGTACACACTTTTTGGTTTGCAGTAGAACTTTGTACAGCATTCACTACCTCCAATTAATTGTAGTCATGCTTTTGTATTTTAAATTTCACAAACGCTTGCCTCTGAGGGGAAGAGAGTTTATGGGACTCCTGAGAATCATTAGGAAGTAATTAGCTTCGTCATTTTGGGTAATGTCTTGCTGTGCCTTCAACGAAGAATCGCAGAAATACTCCTTCAGAATTTTCCAACTTTTTTCTTCTTTTTTCTTCATGATGCAGCGTTTGGCAGTGGTGATGGTTCAACATGTGGAGCCACTGATGACCTCACAGAGTTCTTTTCATTACCTTGTAAGATAGACAGATTGATAGGCGAAGAGTTTTGAGATATGCCCTTTGACTCAGTGGTTGTATTTCCACTGATAAGGAACTGCCACAGCATGACTTTACAATGCATTATCATCTGGTGGGGACACATTTCCGTCCCTCAGTGACACTCATATCTGTCTCCGTTTACAAGTAAATGCGAACTATTCAGTGGCGGCAATGCCGCGATCGCTGGCAAGCTATTGTTGTTAATGCATGTAAATATGGTAGATTAAATAAATGAAATAAAAGTAATTTCGCATGTATCATTATAATAAACGTAATTTTTCCTCACTGGTTGTGAAATGTGAGGTAACATCTTAAAATAAAAGACGTGTGCAGTCACACTTGTGATGAAAGCAGAAGGGAGACGTGTGATGCGTGTACTGCAGAAGCTGTAGTGCTGCTCCACAGGCTCGCGCCTGCGGTCGGCTCGCGCCGGCAATATTAAACACTCGGGATGTCGCCGGCTCGGCTCCGGGAGGCTCACGCCGTGTCGGCGCGGCCCAGCCGCCAGTGCGAACACCGCAATTCGAAACCATGTGTTTGATATCGAAGCGGGCGGCGGCCCAGCCAGGCTCGGCTCGGCCCGGCCGGCAGTGTGGACGCAGCCTTAGACTTCAAGAGGAATGTAATAGTTGCAGCTCCTTGGAAATCAGGTGCTGCCAGATGTGAATATTACCGAACAATCGATTTAATAAATCATGACTGCAAAATACTAACACGAATTCTTTATTGATGAATGGAAAAACTGGCAGAAGCCGACCTCAGGAAATGTCAGTTTGGTTTTCGGAGGAATGTAGGAACACAATAGGTAGTACTGACCCTTCGAATTCACTTAGAAGATAGGTTAAGGAAAGGCAAACCTACGCTCCTAACATTTGTAGACTTAGAGAGAGGTTTTGACAATGTCAACTGGAATATTCTCTTTGAAATTCTCAAGGTAGCAGGGGTAAAACACAGGGAGCAAACCGCTATTTAAAACTAACGCAGAAACCAGTAGACAGTTACGAGTCGAGGGGCATGAAAGGAAATCAGTGGTTGAGTAGTGAGTGAGACAGGGTTGTAGCCTATGCCCAGTGTTGTTCAGTCTGTACATTAACAAGCAGTAAAGAAAACCAAAGAAAAGTGTGGAGAAGGAATTAAAATTCAGGGAGAAGAAGTAAAAACTTTATGGTTCGCCGATGACATTGTAATTCTATCACAGACAGTAAAGGTCTTGGAGAGCAGTTAAATGGAATGCACAATATTTTGAAAAAAATAATAAGGGATATAAGACGAACTCAATAAAAGCAAAAGAAGAGTAATGAAACATAGCGGAGTGAAATCAGACGATGCTGAAAGAATTAAATTAGGAAACTAGGAACTAAAAGTAGTAGATGAGTTTTGCTGTTTGGGCCATAAGATAGTTTACAGTGGCCGAAGTAGAGAGGATATAAAATGTATAATGGCAATGGGTAGGAATGTGTTTCTAAAGAACAGAAATTTGTTGACTCCAAATGTAGTTGTAAGAGGAGATGGACAGAGAGAGAGGGGGGGGGAGTAGGAAATGGACAGATGAACAGAGAAGGAAAGAGGAGGAAAAGAAGAGAGAGAGAGAGGGCGAAGGAAGAGATGGACAGAAAGAGAGAGAGGAGCATATGGTGGGAGGAATAGATGGGGCAGGAGGGTATGGATAGAGAGGGGGGAAGGAAGAGATGGATATAGAGGGGGAAGGAGGAGGTTGTCAAAGAGAGGGAAGGAGCAGGTGGACTAATGAAAGTTGGAATAAATATATAGCTAGCAACACCAGGTACTCAGCTAGTTATTTTTGATAATGACGCAGTACTGAACGCAGCAAGATTTTTTCTGAATACACGCCTACCGCGGCTGTCTACGTATTTAAGCAGCGTATTACGACGTGCGCTACGCCCACACGCTTCCCCGCAGCCCAGGCAAGCACAGCGCGGCACGACGAGCCAGCAGCGGTGCCCGCAGCGCGCGACCTCGGAGTTCGCCGCCGGCCCGGGTTTTGTTACGGGCGGCGCGGCGGCCCGGAAACGGGCGCGTCGGCCACGCGCCGCCCGGTTCGCGCAGCCGCGTGCACGCACGTACGCGAGCCGGCACGCACACACGCAGGCGCCTCCACACGTGACGCGTCGAGCACGCGTGCCATCTGCTGGCGCCGTACGATCCTGCACGTCAGATGCTGCGTTGCCCAAAGTGAATATCTTTGTAGCGAACGTAGTTTTTTGGAGGGAAAGGGGAGTCCTGAAAACTGCAGCCGCGTACGTGAGTCACACCTTTTTCTTCTTCTTCTTCCTGCTGCATTAGGTCACATTTCCTGAACGTCCCTAGTCGACTTTTCGATCATTTTCATTTCCTTTTGGACGGCTGCCGACAAAGGTGAGACATGAAGACATCTTTCTTTGCAACTAAACATTCCCGACAGCCAATGGTGTGGACATACGATGGCAGTCTGGAGTATCAACTTTTCTACGAATGGTCGAGGGGCGTTCAATAAGTAATGACACACATTTTTTTCTGAAAGCATGTGGTTTTATTCAGGATTCCAATACTCTATATTCTTCCCACTCTTTTGGCTACAAAACTCTAGTTTTCAACATAATCTCCGTTCAATGCGATGATCTTACGTCACCTTTCTGGGAGGTCCTGTATGCCCGCATGGTACGACTCTACTGCTCGAAGTCGCAGCCAACGTCTTGCTGCTTCAGTAACTTTCCCATCGTCCACGTACCGCTTCCCGCGGAGTGCATCCCTCATTGGGCCAAACGGGTGGAAGACGGAAGGTGCGAGATCCGAGCTGTAGGGTGGATGAAGGAGAACAGTCCAATGAAATATTGCGACTTCCTCTCTGGTGCACAGAATAGTGTTAGCCTATGCGTTGTCACGGGTAAGGAGAAGTTTGCTTTCATTTTTGTGGCGACGAACACGTTGAAGTCTTTTCAATTTCCTGACGGTTGCACAACTGTGAGCAGCTGGTCGGCACGCAGGAGATCGCACAGGTTTGCACGACCTTGTTGCAATGGTGACAATGCTTGTCCCAGCGACTTATTGTGCTTTCGTTCACACTCAGGTCTCCGTAGACATTCTGCGAGCGCCTATGAATATCTACGATGCTCTGGTCTTTCGTCAAGAGAAACTCAATAACAGCTCTCTACCTCAAACGCACCTCCGTAACAGACACAAAATTGAAGGCTACGTATAGCGCCGCCACCTGTCGAAACTTCATGGAACTATGGGGGCTGAAGCGGTAATATTCCACGATGTCCCACAACAAATTTCACATTTTTTCAACCGAAATGGCGGAGAAAAAAGTGTTCCATTATTTGTTGACCATTCCTCGCATTATTTTATATGGACGCCGGCACTATTCATTACAAATTTTATCACCGAGTGTGAGATGTTACGGCAACCAAAACATTTACATCTCCTTTAAACAAATGGAAAGGGGTAACGCTCACCGCATCCGTGGCTTACAAGATTACTTAGAGAAAAATTCTAGTCAGTTGATTGGTTTGTACATTAAATGGACAAAACTTCTTGGTTATCAGTCCAAAATTCTAGTAGCTGTGATGAATGGCATCTATTTTTAAATGTAGAAAAATGTAAGATAATGCAGATGTGTAGGGAAAAAAATCTGTAATGTTCGAACACAGCATTAGTAGTGAGCTGCTTGACAGAGACAAGTCTTTTAAATATTTGGGCGTAACGTTGCAAAGAGATATGAAAGAAAACGAACATGAAAGGGTTGTTGTTGGGAGGGTGAATTGTCGACTTCGGTTTATAGGGAGAATTTTAGGAACGTGTGGTTCATGTGTAAAGTATACTGCATATGGGACAATAGTGCGACTGATTCTTGAGTACTGCTGGAGTCTTTGGGATCCGTACCAGAACGGATTAAAGGAAAACATCCAAGCAGTTCAGAAACAAGCTGCTAGACTTTTTACCGGTAGGTTCGAACAATATGCATGTGTTACGGATATCCTTCAAGAAGTCAAACGGGAATCCTTGGATGGATGGGGACGTTCTTTTCGAGGAATGCTATTGAAAAAAATTTAGAAAACCGGCATTTGAAGTTGACTGCAGAACGATTGTACTGCCGCCAACGTATATTTCGCGTAAAGACCACGGGTGCTGTAGTTTTTTCCATGTGGGTGACTGTAGTGGCGTGGGAGTAGGGGAAGTAAATGAGACTCATCAGTGGTTTTGTAGGATATGTAGTAGAGATAGAAAGATACTAGAACAGGAGGGGAAAATTTCGCGTAAAGACCACGGGTGCTGTAGTTTTTTCCATGTGGGTGACTGTAGTGGCGTGGGAGTAGGGGAAGTAAATGAGACTCATCAGTGGTTTTGTAGGATATGTAGTAGAGATAGAAAGATACTAGAACAGGAGGGGAAAATTGCCTCCCTTCAGGCTGAGTTAGACAAGGCTAGGGGAGATCTTGACAGGTTAAGGAGGGAGAAGGGTAAAGAGAAGTGGGAAGTGGCAACAGGCAACAGGAGGAACAGGCCTAGAACTTTGTCTGACAGCTTCGTGGTGACTGTGGAAAATAGATTTCACCTGTTGCTTCAGTTGTAAGATGGTAAGCCTCAAGCAGTTGCAGGTATCAACAGGGCATAACAAACTTTCAGCAGAAAATTGAAAAGTAAGTGTGGTGTCACCGCCAGACACCACACTTGCTAGCTGGTAGCCTTTAAATCGGCCGCGGTCCGTTGGTATACGCCGGACCCGCGTGTCGCCACTATCAGTGATTGCAGACCGAGCGCCGCCACACGGCAGGTCTAGAGAGACTTCCTAGCACTCGCCCCAGTTGTACAACCGACTTTGCTAGCGATGGTTCACTGACAAAATACGCTCTCATTTGCCGAGACGATAGTTAGCATAGCCTTCAGCTACGTCATTTGCTACGACCTAGCAAAGCGCTATTACCAGTTACTATTGATACTGTGAATCATGTACCGCCAAGAGCGACGTTCACCATTAATGGATTAAAGTTAAGTATTCCACCAGTTACGTCCGTTTTTTCTAAATTCTAATTTCCTTGTCCTGTTCCAGACCTCACGCCAGCCTGCGTGAACTAAAACGCGTGCCTTTCGGCTCCTCTAGTAACACGGTGTTGGCTCTCCTGCCAACCACAACAGTAAGAATGTAGGTAAATCAGTAAAGAGAAAGACAGTGTTGTTGTTAGGGAGTTCCCATGGAAGAGGTGATCGCCAAATTTTGCAGGATGAACCAGGATCAGAATACCAGGTCACCAATTTTTTTAAACCTAGGGCTGGTCTGGAGCAGGTGACAGAGGATTTAGGATCACTTTGCAAAGATTTCACTAAGGAAGACACCGTGGTTATAGTGGGTGGGCCACATAACCGTATTGACAGAGATCCTGGGTACAGTATAGAGTGTGACCTGGCAAAGATTGCGTCAGCATCGAAGCATACTAGTGTTGAGTTTGTATCTGTTCTTGGGCGCCAAGATCGACCTCATTTGAACTCTTCTGTCAGGAGAGTTAATGTGGAGTTGGAATGGCTACTTATGACGGGTGCAGGGTCACAGATTGGTGTGGTTCCTGTTGATTCTCTCCATAGGTGGGACTATACTTGGCACGGCCTTCACCTCAACAGGAAAGGGAAGGGTAAACTGACTGGGAAAATAGCAGGAAAGTTAAAGGGAGGGGGGGGGGGGGCGGAGGCACAGTCATGAATGATAAAATACCAGTGGTTATAGGGTTCAGAAAATACCCTTTTTTAGGGCAGGGAGGACAGAAAGAAACCAAGTTTTAAGAGAGGTTAGGATTGAGGCAAACCTTCAGTTTGAGAAAGAAACCAAAAGACATAAATCTAGCTTATTATGTCAACATAAACAGCTGTTGGTTAAAAATTTTCAACGATCAGCAGAAATTTCAAATCTACCCAGTTTTAACTCACCCAGTGTGAAATGTCAGCTATCTGTATTGCATCACATAATTCGAGGACTGAGAAATAAAATTAATGAATTAATTGTCTGCATAGATGAATTACAGTCCTCAAACCCAGCTGACATAATCTGCCTCTCTGAACATCATGTGATCACTGGTACAGTACTTTTAAGTGGTACAGGATTTAGGTTAGCATTTCGCTTTTGTAGAGCAGAAATGGTGACTGGAGGAGTTGTCACATTCATCAGTAATTGTCATAAATTTAAGAACATAGACATCCATAAATTTAGTTGCGAACAGCATGTGCAACAGAAGTAGAATTTCATAAAAAATCCTTCATATTATTAAGTGTATATCGAGCACTTGCAGGTAATTTTAATTTGTTCATAAGCCACCTTGAAGCTGTACTGGCCCATTTAACAACCAACAACAAATTAATAGTGGCTGGTGGTGACTTCAATGTAGATTTCCTTAAAGACTCTCCCAATAAGAACTCATTTGAGTTAGAAACACTATCATTCAACTTAATTGCCACTGTAAAGTTCCCAACTAGGGTAGTCAATTGCTCACAAACAGCCATTGATAATATCTTTATAGAAAAGTCCAATGAACAAAATTAAATTACAAAACCAATAGTCAATGACCTCTCAGACCATAACATGCAGTTCCTTCTGTTAAATGTCAATGCTGAACAGGATATAATCAGTTAAATCTGAACTCAAGAGAGTAATCAATAAGTTAAAAATTGATTATTTTAGAACATTCCTCAGAGACATTCACTGGAGTGATGTTTACAGTGCTCATGGCATGAATGAAAAATATAACACTTTTACTAATAAAGTGCTTACCTTATTTGAAAACTGTTTTCCCCCAAAACTAACCAAGGTTAGAGCAAAGTCTCAAAGAAGCCATGGGTTACTCAAGGAATAGAGATATCTTGTAAAACAAAAAGAAAACTGTATCTATCAATCCGAAACAGTTCTGATGTTGATGCTATAGCACATTACAAGAAATACTGGAAAATATTGAAGACTGTAAGACAGACATCAAAGCAAATATATTACAAGGAAAAGATAGTCATATCAGGTAACAAAATAAAGACAATATGGGATATAGTGAAGGAGGAGACTGGTAGAACCAGACATGAAGAGGGACAAATAGCATTAAGAGTAAATGATACATTGGTGATAGATGTGTATAGAGTTGCAGAACTTTTTAAGAAACATTTGATAACTGTTAATGAAAAGATGGGGTTGTCAGGTTCTGTAGATGCTCCATGAATACCTCAGATCAGACATTTCAAGTAACTTCCATAATATGAATTTGACCCTCACTACCCCAGCAGAAATAATGTCTATCATAAAATCTTTAAAATCAAAAACACCTAGTTGGTATGTTGATATATCAACAAAGTTAATTAAAGAATGTAATTCTGAGTTAAGTAACAAATTAATCTATCTGTTTAACAAGTCGTTTATCAGTGGAATATTTCCTGAATGGTAGAAATATACTGAAGTTAAGCCACTGAGGGAGATAAGGAAATAGCGTAAATTTCCGTCCAATTTCACTTTTTCCAGCATTACCTTTTAGAAAGGGTAATGTACAATCGGCTTTATAACCATCTCATCACAAATAACATACTGTCAAAGTCGCAGTTTGGATTTCTAAAGGGTTCTGATGTTGAGAAGGCTATCTACATTTACAGTGAAAATGTACTTAATTCATTAGACAAAAAATTTCAGTCAACTGGTATACTTTGTGATATGTCAAAGGCATCTGACTGTGTAAATCACAATATCCTTTTAAGTAAATTAGAGTATTATGATGTAACAGAAAATGCTGCAAAATGGTTCAAATCTTATAGCTCTGGCAGGAAACAAAGGCTGTTATTAGGAAAGAGAAATTTATTAAGCTATCAGGCATCATCCAACTCAGAACTAATTACATGTGGAGGTCCCACAAGGTTCCATCTTAGGGTCCTTACTTTTTCTTGTGTATATCAATGACCTTTCATCAGTAACATTACCAGATGCCAAATTTGTTTTGTTTGCCGATGATACAAACATTGCAATAAATAGTAAATCAAATGTAGTCTTAGAAATATTGGCTAATAAAATATTTGTGGACATCAATCACTGGTTCCTAGCCAACTCTTTGTCACTGAACTTTGATAAAACACGCTACATGCAATTCAGAACTTGTACAGGGTGTCCCACGAGTATATGCCTAACATATGATGACAAGCAGATAGAAGAATTGGACAGTGTTAAATTCTCGGGATTACAGCTTGATAATAAATTCAACTGGGAGGAGCACACCACAGAACAACTGAAGCGTCTAAACAAATCTCTATTTGCAATGCGAATTCTGTCAGACATAGGGGATATAAAAATGAAAAATCTGGCATACTACGCTTACTTTTACTCCATTATGTCATATGGGATTATTTTTTGAGGTACTTTATCAAGCCAAGCTTAAGTTTACCAGGCACAAAAACGTGCAATAAAAGTTATATGTGGCGTGAACTCATGAACATCCTGCAGAGGCCTGTTTAGGAAACTAAGGGTACTTACTACTGCTTCCCAATATATTTATTCCTTAACGAAATTTGTCATTAAAAATATACCACTTTTTCAAACCAACAGCTTAGTTCATGGAATCCATACTAGAGATAAGAATTATCATCACAAGGATTTAAGGTCCTTTTCTCTTGTACAAAAAGGAGTGCATTATTCAGGAACACATATTTTCAATATCTTGCCAGCAGCCATAAAAAGCTTTACAACCAATGAAATTCAGTTTAAGAGAAGCCGAAAAGATTTATTGCTGGCCAACTCCTTCTACTGCATTGATGAATTTCTCAGTAGAACCAACTGATTTTGTGTGCTTGTGCGTGCGTGTGTGTAAAGTACAATCAAACTTCTGCACCATTTCACTGCAGTAATGGTCATTGTAAATAAGTATTGTAGTAGTTAGATTATATGTTTATTACCTTACAAATAAAAAAACATTTTTTTAAATTTTAAGTTCAGTGCGTTAATGTGATCTTAGTAAATGAGAGCTATAAAATGATCCTTTCATATAGTGTTCACTAAAAAAAAGACGATCATTCCACTTGGTACCTGTGGAAGGTACATTAGCTTATTGGTTTTAGTTGTAAACATTTGTCATTTATTATTGTTTTTCTGACATGTTCTACATCCTGGAGGATTTCCTCACTACGGATCAATAGGAATGAAAGTAAATCTAATCTAATCTAATGTAATCTAATCTAATATCAGAGAAATTAGGGCTCGTACCGAGACATATAGATAGTCATTTTTCGCTCGCTCGAGTTGCGAGTGTAACAGGAAAGGAATTACTAGTAGTGGTACACGGTATACTCCGCCAAGCACCGTGCAGTAGTTTCCTGAATATGTACGTAGATGTAGATGTATACATGCTGCCTGGTTCGTGTCACTATTATGGCTGGATATAGGATGGCGAATTCGGGGTTCCTCATTTGTGCGCTGTTGAGCACCGCCAGGCCTGTGGATACTTCAGCGAGCTCTGCACGGTGCGGCAAGCCACAATAGAGACGTTACTGGGATTTATGGCACCAAAAAGTTTTACAGTGTTGGGAAGGTGCAAATGTTAACCACGTAGAAACCATCGTTAAGGCAGTAACAGAATATATTGTACAATGAAGGCTTTCACGACCAGGTGTCAGAGTTAGTTTTGTTATTTTATGGCATAAATACAAAAACCCAGTTTAGCATGGGGATGGAAAAAGACGATACAATATCTTTTTTGGATGTTTTCGTTATGAGACAGGTTAATGGAAGGTTGAAACATTAGGTTTTTGAGATAGTGACACATAGGGATAGATATTTGAAAAGACACTCCAACCTACATTTGTAAAAGAGAGAGGTGGCATCAAAAGTCTTGTTTACGGAGCCAAAAGAATTTGCACGCTGGAACACCTGGACGCCGAATTAAAACATCTGAGGCAGGATTTCGAGAAGAATGGCCATTCGGGCAAAGAATTTAATAGGGTTCTGCGCCGAAAAACGATAATACACTGCGATGGAAGGAAATGGTTTCTTTCCCTTTTATCAGAAAAGTAAATGATCATGTCGGGAAGATTTTACAGAAGCATGACATCAGACCGACTTTAGACCAACTAAGAAAATATATCACGCCTTCCGATTTGTAAAGGACAAACGTTATCATGCGTCAGAAAGTGGATTATATCACATTCCGTAACTCGTGGGAAGGTCTACATTGTAACTAGCAAGAGAATCACGAATACAAAACTGAAAGGACACAAAAGCCTTATCCGACCAGGCAAAACGGGAAATCATTATGTGAAGTTTTCCGAAACCAAAATTTTATCTATTATGACTCGCTATTGTCCAAGACTGTGTGGAGAAGCCATAGAAATATACAGGGTGGTCCACTGATCGTGACCGGGCCAAATATTTCACGAAATAAGCTTCAAACGAAAAAACTACAAAGAACGAAACTTGTCTAGCTTGAAGGGGCAAATCAGATGGCGCTATGGTTGGCCCGCTAGATGGCGCTGCTATAAGTCAAACGGATATCAACTGCGTTTTTTAAAATAGGACCCCCATTTTTATTACATATTCATGTAGTACGTAAAGAAATATCAATGTTTTATTTGTTACCACTTTTGTCGCTTTGTGATAGATGGCACTGTTAATAGTGACAAACATATAGCTCACAATTTTAGAAGAACAGTTGGTAACAGGTAGGTTTTTTAAATTAAAATACAGAACATAGGTACGTTTGAACATTTTATTTCGGTTGTTCCAATGTGATACATGTACCTTTGTGAACTTATCATTTCTGAGAACGCATGCTGTTACAGCGTGATTACCTGTAAATACCACATTAATGCAATAAATGCCCAAAATGATGTCCGTCAACCTCAATGCATTTTGCAATAAGTGTAACGACATTCCTCTCAATAGCGAGTAGTTCGCCTTCCGTAATGTTCGCACATGCATTGACAATGCTCTGACGCATGTTGTCAGGCGTTGTCGGTGGATCACGATAGCAAATATCCTTCAAATTCCCCACAGAAAGAAATCCGGGGACGTCAGATCCGGTGAACGTGCTGGCCATGGTGTGGTGCTTCGACGACCAATCCACCTTTCATGAAATATGCTATTCAATACCGCTTCAACCGCACGCGAGCTATGTGCCGGACATCCATCATGTTGGAAGTACATCGCCATTCTGTCATGCAGTGAAACATCTTGTAGTAACAACGGTAGAACATTACGTAGGAAATCAGTACACATTGCACCATTTAGATTGCCATCGATAAAGTGGGGGCCAATTATCCTTCCTCCCATAATGCCGCACCATACATGAACCCGCCAAGGTCGCTGATGGTCCACTTGTCGCAGCCATCGTCGATTTTCCGTTGCCCAATAGTGCATATTATGCCTGTTTACGTTACCGCTGTTGGTGAATGACGCTTCGTCGCTAAATAGAAATGCGTCCAAAAAATGTGTCATCGTCCCGTAATTTCTCTTGTTCCCAGTGGCAGAACTGTACACGACGTTCCAAGTCGTTGCCATGCAATTCCTGGTGCATAGAAATATGGTACGGGTTCAATCGATGTTGATGTAGCATTCTCAACACCGACGTTTTTGAGATTCCCGATTATCGCGCAATTTGTCTGCTACTGATGTGCGGATTAGACGTGACAGCAGCTAAAACACCTACTTGGGCATCATCATTTGTTGCAGGTCGTGGTTGACGTTTCACATGTGGCTGAACAGTTCCTGTTTCCTTAAATAACGTAACTATCCGGCGAACGGTCCGGACACTTGGATGATGTCGTCCAGGTTACAGAGCAGCATACACAGCACACGCCATTTGGGCATTTTGATCACAATATCCATACATCAACACGGTATCGGCCTTTTCCGCAATTGGTAAACGGTCCATTTTAACGCGGGTAGCGTATCACGAAGCAAATACCGTCCGCACTGGCGGAATGTTACGTGATACCACGTACTTATACGTTTGTGACTATTACAGCGCCATCTATCACAAAGCGAACAAAGTGGTCCAACTAAAACATTCATATTTCTTTACGTACTACACGAATATGTAATAAAAAATGGGGGTTCCTATTTAAAAAAAAAACGCAGTTGATATCCGTTTGACTTATGGCAGCGCCATCTAGCGTGCCAACCATAGCGGCATCTGGTTTCCCCCTTCAAGCTTGTAGTTTTTCCGTTTGACGCTTATTTCGTGAGATATTTGGTGCGGTCACGATCAATGGACCACCCTGTATAATCACAGTGATAATTTTAACAGAACAGAAGAAGCCATGAAACTCGACACTTATGGACAGTGACTCTGCAGAATCGACAGATTCTCCCTTACAGGCGACAATTAGTATTTAAGTTTTATCTCTGACGAAGATTATCTCAACCAACTTTGATTCCATAAGTAACGCTTGTGTACAGTGACCGTAGACTATAAGGAAGGAGAGGGCACTCAGCATTCTGTCGCAATCCCGTTAGTTTATATTGCTCTTGCGTATCTAGATTTCATCTACAAACGGTCATCTTCAGTGCATTTAAGTTACAATCCAACTAACTCGCGGCAG
This sequence comes from Schistocerca piceifrons, assembly GCF_021461385.2. Lineage (NCBI taxonomy): Eukaryota > Metazoa > Arthropoda > Insecta > Orthoptera > Acrididae > Schistocerca > Schistocerca piceifrons. Next base: position 609,188,823 of record NC_060140.1, read on the forward strand.
TGCATATCATCATACGATCTCATTCTTGCATAAGGAGAAGGAAACTGTTTTCGTTCTTCCTATGGAGGAGTAAGATCATACGGTGAGATGTAGTGTCACGATATTGTTGGATTGTAACTCGAAAGCACTGAAGGTGGCTACTTGTAGCCGAAATCTACAAATGCAAGAGCAGTAGAAACTAATGGAATTTGCTGCCGGTTTCTGTGTGGCTCTTCTTTCTTAAATATTATCTCTGCTGATCACAAGTAAACTCGACCACGCCCGCTTTACACGGTATTTATGTCACTCTCCGACATCTGACTCGTCAGTCTGAAGACTCAGCGTCTTCAGGACCACCTCCAAAGATGTCCAGCACAGTTCTGGACGAAACGTCAGGAACCGAAAAGTTTCTTCGATTACGGCCATACAGCCCTGAAGACTTAGCAGCAGTAATTGAAAAGACATTCGAAGTGCCCAAGTTGTCTGACTTCACTGTGGTCTTACATCTAGGCGCTTTATACCATACTCCACCCGAAGCTTTAAGTCTCAAAAGTTTGGTCTCTTCACCATGGTGCGGGTCAATTTGGTGGTCTCGTTTTTACCGTTGTGGGCTCCCCAGTTCGGTTCCGGTTGACCATCTCACATTTCCTGGTGCAAAAATCTGAAAAGTGCTCCGCTCACTCCCGTGAAGTCGAATGAGATGCCGTCTGGGAAACAACCGAGAGTAATAAGTCGCCAATGTGATGACAAATACAAAGACTTGTACCAGGCTAATAGCTACGTGTAATTTATTTTACCAAGATGTTCAAACAGGCTACGTGCAGAAGGTGCAGTTCAACTGCCCACGAATCTGATACTCAAAGCGTTGCTAAGCCTATGTTTGATAATTTCTCTGAAGACCACCCAGTTTGTAGCAGAGAATTTCTGGTCTTCATAGAATAGAAAAAAAGAAATCCTTGAGGAAGGCATCTATTCGGATCATTAGTTTTCCGTCTGGTTTGAAGCGGCCCGCCAAGGATTCTTCGCCTGGGCTAACCTCTTCATTTTAGTACAGCACTTGCAATCTACATCCTCAATTATATGCTGGATGTATTAAATCTCTGACCTTCCCTACAATTTTTATGCGCTACAGCTTACTCAGCTGCCATTGAAGTTATGTCTTAACTCATTTACAATAATACTGTTACTAATTATTGTAAATGTTTTCAACATGTTTCTTTTTTCTCTGACTCTGCAGAGAGTATCATCATTTCTGATCTTATCACTCCGCCAAATTTTCAAAATACTTCTTCAACATCACATTTGAAACTCTTCAGTTCTCTTCTTTTCCCGTTTTCACACAGATATGGCCAATATTTCATACGAGTACTCTTCCTTTGGTGAAGAATGCCTTCCTTGTCTGTGGTAATCCGCTTTTTGTGCCCTCCTTGCTTCGTCCGACGTCTTATTTTGCTTCTAAGGCAGTAGAATTCTTCGATGGCCCAGTTTCAATGTTAAGTTTATCACTGATCTTATTTCTGCTGAACCTCATTACTTTCTTCGTTTCGCCCTCGATCCGTATCCGTTCTTTGTATCCAATGGGTCTGATATGGCTCATACTCTGTGAACCAACGTCCTAAGTACGACACTTCATTGCGAAGGATGGTGACAGCTGGTGGCCTGTAAGTATAAGTCCGTGTGTGTTGGTTTACGGTACACTGCGTGACCTAATGCGCCATCTTCTTTTCTCCGTACCAACAAGTCCAGGAATGGAAGTTCGCCGTTTTTCTCCATCTCCATAGCGAACTTGATATTTGGATGAAGCGAGTTAACATGTTCAAGAAATGCAGTGCCGTGAGGCCAGATAACAAAAGTGTTTTCCACATATCGCCAAAAACACGTAGGTTTCAAATCCTAGAGGTGGCGTTGCTGTCCTTCCAGCTATCGGTTGATATCGTCGCTATTGGCCATCGAATTTGGCGCCTCCACGCATGCGCACTTCCTGCCTAAGACTGGCATGAATAGGGGGCTCTAGTCTTGCCTTAGCAGTGTGTCCGTCGCACCTGAAGATGTCGGCCAGTTGCGCTGATGAAATATTGTGGAGTTTTCACTATGACATCCGACGTCTCGCCCGAGAAACATATATACAACATAAACATCATTTCAGCCCTTTTTATTGCTCATGAAAACCACACATTGCATGTTGTTGAGCCGAGCGCGGCTCGCGTTCTCGCCGTTTATTGCTTGACAGCTTGTCTTTGCGGTGCCGCCGTCTCGTTTCTTATTCGGTTTACTGGCGTCACTAAGTTGCTGGTTTGCTTGCCCGTGAGTGTCAGCAGCAGCGCTTATCGATAAATGCACTATCGTGCTAGCTTTGGAGCGAGCGCTAGTATTTCCGGGTCGTCGTGTGTCAGGGAGCTGAGTCGGGACGCAGCGCTAGTGAGGTCCGGACAGCCAGCACACTCGCCAACCGCTGGCGACACACATGCACTGTCAGACGGAAGGAGACCGGAGCGGGAACGGCCGTTGGTTGGTCGTTCGGTCGGCCGTCTCATCGGGCGACGTGTATTTGGTGTTTTGACCGTTTCTGGGCCTCGTCCGTTGGTCATCTTGCTGGACGCGGGTCGGTTCCTTCCTTGTGCAGAGATGTCGGGTGGCCAATGGGTATGTGTTACCTCGGCATGGTTGGGACCGAGCCAGTGTGCCCGGGTCACCGTGTCTCCGAGCTCCGAACGGACATGGAGTTGAGTCAGGATGGAGCTACAGTGGGGTCCGGACAGCGAAGACTCGTCCGGCCGTTGGTGACGCACATGACTTGAGTGGGGACGACCTTGGTTGGTCGTTCGATCGGTCGTCTCACCGGACGACGTATATTTTGCGCCGACCGCTTCGGGTTCTCTGTCTGTGTCGACTTGCCATTCGTCCTTGTTGTTCCACAGTGATTGCTTTTACGATTGTTGAGTTATCGTGGAAGTGCTTTCGTGGAACTGTGTCGAGCTTGCATAATTTCGACTGAGCCTTTATTTTAATGGCAATGTGCGTGCTGGAGTAGACAGTCGGTCGGTTGGGACAGAGCAGCGAGAAGTCTCCGCGGCGAGGTCATTAGCGTAGTATTCCGCAGTGTGTTTTTCCTCGCCGTGTTGATGCTGTCCGTACTGCGTGTAGTTAGACAGCTTTTGGTGTTGTTCATATTTTTGAGTGGTTATTGTGCCTTGGTTGTTTTTAGACGCCAATTTTGAAGACATAGTGTTGGTGGTATCTTCGTCCTCGGCTGATATTTTCCATTGTCGTGCCGTTCGTGAGCGGAAGGGAATTGATTAGGTTGTTGGTCGGTCCTTAAGCCGTCCCTGGGTCGGGTTGCCATCTGATGACTTAATCTTATTCTTGGCTGCCTATCTCATGTAACCTTACGTTAGAGTTATCTCCTCAGTCCGACCCTTGGAACATTTCTGACAAGGGAACCTCCCCATCGCACCCCCCCTCACATTTAGTTATAAGATGGCACAGTGGATAGGCCTTGAAAAACTGAACACAGATCAATCGAGAAAACAGGAAGAAGTTGTGTGGAACTATGAAAAAATAAGCAAAATATACAAACTGAATAGCCCATGGGCAAGATGGGCAACATCAAGGATAGACTGAACTGAGGAGTGTCGTGGTCCTGTGGGTAGCGTGAGCGGCTGCGGAACGAAAGGTCCTGGGTTCAAATCTTCCCTCGAGAGAAAATTTTACTTTCTTTATTTTCGCAAAGTTATGATCTGTCCGTTCGTTCATTGACGTCTCTGTTCACTGTAATAAATTTAGTGTCTGTGTTTTGCGACCGCACCGCAGTAGTGTGCGATTAGTAGACGAAAGGACGTGCCTCTCCAATGGGAACCGAAAACATTTGATCGCAAGGTCATAGGTCAACCGATTCCTCCACAGGAAAACACGTCTGATATATTCTATACGACACTGGTGACGGCATGTGCGTCACATGACAGGAATATGTTGTCGACCCACCTAACTTATACACTTCGCGAATGGGTAAAAAGATTCTTCTACCTTGCCCGATTTAGGTTTTCTTGTGGATGTGATAGTTACTCCCAAAAAAGTGATGAAAACATAAGAGTTTGTCATGTAAACCGAAAATAAATTAAAATTTTCACTCGAGAGAAATCTTGAACCAAGGAATTCTCGTTCCGCAGCTGCTCACGCTAACCACGGGACCACGGCGCTCCTCCGTTCATATATGCCTTGATATTGCCTATCTTCGGCATGGACTACTCAGTTTGTATATTTTGCTTATTTTTTCATAGTTCCACATAACTTCTTCCTGTTTTGGTTCAAATGGCTCTGAGCACTATGGGACTTAACTGCTGTGGTCATCAGTCCCCTAGAACTGAGAACTAGTTAAACCTAACTAACCTAAGGACATCACAAACATCCATGCCCGAGGCAGGATTCGAACCTGCGACCGTAGCGGCCTTGCGGTTCCAGACTGCAGCGCCTTTAACCGCACGGCCACTTCGGCCGGCTCTTCCTGTTTTCTCAATCGATCTGTGTTCAGTTTTTTGAGGCCTATCCACTGTGCCAACTTATAACTAAATCTGAGGGGAGTGTGATGGGAGGTTCCCTTGTGAGCACCATTGTTCTGTTGTTTTTAGATTGTGATTTTTGTCTCAAGTACTGTGCGAGGCCTTCAGCCGCCTATTAATTTAGTTTGTTTTAATTTTAAAATAAGGACTTCAGCCGTTTTAAGTTAAAACCTTGAAGTTTTGTGTTTGAACTAATTTTTTTAAAGGAAAAAGGGGAATTTTACTCTATTGCAAATCCGTGCTATCCAGCCCTTAAGCCTTGAGTTGTTCTATGTTCAGTATGTGGCCTTCAGCCGAGCATTTATGTCAAATACTTTTAGGATAAGGCCTTCAGCCGTCTTAAAATTTGAAAATTCACTTGTCTAAAACGTTTTTAAATTCTCTTCTCTATTGGAAATTCTTGTTATCCGGGCCTTAAGCCTCAGTACTTCTATGTCTAGTGTGTGGCCTTCAGCCGAGTATTTACGTAAAATACCTTTTTTTTTTTTTTTTTAGTGAGGCCTTCATCCGCGTGTATTCCTTAAAGCAATTGTAACGACTTATGTTCGGGCTTTCCGTCGTATTGTTTTAAATCCTTTTAAGGGCAAGTTTGATTAAGTGTTTTTAGGAAAATACAGTTAGTGTGTTTTGTGCAACTAACAGTAACTGATCTTGACACTTTTCCACAACCATAACCTGATCCGCTCTGTCCTGCGAAATCAGATTTCAGTTGTACCACCATACAGCGAGACCTTCAGATGTGGTGGTCCAGATTGCTGTACACACCGGTACCTCTAACACCCAGTAGCACGTCGTCTTGCATTGATGCATGCCTGTAACCGTCGTGGCATACTATCCACAAGTTCATCAAAGCACTGTTGGTCCAGATTGGTCCAATCCTCAATGGCAATTCGGCGTAGATCCTTCAGAGTGGTTGGTGGATCACGTCGTCCATAAACAGCCCTTTCCAATCTATCCCAGGTATTTTCGATCCGGTTCATGTCTGGAGAACATGCTGGCCACCCTATTTCGCTATCCTGAAGGAAATCATTCACAAGTTGTGCACCATGGGGGCGCGAATTGTCGTCCATATAGATGAATGCCTCGCCAATATGCTGCCGATATAGTTGCACTATTGGTCGGAGGATGACATTCATGTATCATACAGCCGTTACGGCGCCTTCAGTGACCACTAGCGGCGTACGTCGGCACTCGCTGGAGAGTGTGTCTAAGGCATTGAGCCTGACCGGGTTGCCTCCAAAAACGTCGCCGACAATTGCTTGGTTAAAGGCATGTGCGACACTCATCGGTGAAGAGAACGTGTTGCCATTCTTGAGCCGGCCGGTGTGGCCGAGCGGTTCTAGGCACTTTAGTCTGGAACCGCGCGACCGCTCCGGTCGCAGGTTCGAATCCTCGGGCATGGATGTGTGTGATGTCCTTAGGTTAGTTAGGTCTAAGTAGTTCTAAGTTCTAGGGGACTGATGACCTCAGATGTTAAGTCCCATAGTGCTCAGAGCCATTTGAACCATTTGAAGCCAATCCTGAGCGGTCCATTAGGCATGTTGTTGGGCCCATCTGTACCTCGCTGCATGGTGTCGTGGTTGCAAAGATGGATCTCGCCATGGATGTCGGGAGTGAAGTTGCGCATCATGCAGCCTATTGCGCACAGTTTGAGTCGTAACAAGGTGTCCTGTGGCTGCACGAAAAGCATTATTCAACATGGTGGCATTGTTGTCAGGGTTCCTCTGAGCCATAATCCGTAGGTAGCGGTCATCCACTCCAGTAGTAGCCATTGGACGGCCTGAGGGAGGCTGTCATCGACAGTTGCTGTCTCTCTGTCTCTCCTCCATGTCCGAACAACATCGCTTTGGTTCATTTCGAGACGCCTGGACACTTCCCTTGTTGAGAGTCCTCCTGGCACAAAGTAACAATGCGGATGAGATCGAACCGCGGTATTGACCGTCGAGGCATGGTTGAACTAAAGACAACACGAGCCATGTACCTCCTTCCTGATGGAATGACTGGAACTGATCGGCTATCTTACCCTCTCTTTCTCATATTCGCTGCTCATGCATGTTTGCATGGTTATTTATACCTTTGGGAGGGTTTAGTGACATCTCTGAACAGTCAAAGTTACTGTGTCTGTGATACAATATCCACAGTCAACGTCTGTCTTCAGGAGTCCTGGGAACCGGGTTGATGCAAAACTTTTTTTGATGTGCGTATATAACACGTCTTTGCCTATAGTTTACTCTTATTTTTCTTACAGTTCCGAATATGTTGTATGTTTTAAGTTGCAGAATGATCTTCTAGGTCGACAAATACTATGCATTTGTCTTGATTTTTCAAAAGTCTTCCTTCCATTATCAACGGCAACGTTGGCACCGGCAAATGTACATCCAATCGCGCACACTGACAGAACACAGTGGCATGGTTAGAAAAGAATAGTAATGACAGAGCTGCTTGCTGAGAACAAAAACGCACCCTTTAGGTATGCAGAAAAGTATGCCAAGTTATCGTATTACACTGGATTTAACTACGGCCGTATATCGACACCAAAACAAGTCCGGACCACAGTTGTCTATATCTACATTGACGTAGATACTCTGCAAGCCACCGTTCGTTGCGTATCGGAGGGTACCCTGTACTTCTGCTAGTCATTTGTTTTCCTGTTCCACTCGCAAATAGAGCGATGCAAAAACAACTGTCTATATGCCTCCCAATGACCCCTAATTCTGGTATCTTGAAGCGTGGTCCTTACATGAAATGCATTTTGGCGGCAGTAGAATCGTTCGGCAGTAAGCTTCAAACTCCGGTTCTCTAAACTTTCGCAATAGTGTTTCTCGAAAATAACGATGCTTCCCTCCAGGAATTCCCATTTGAGTTCCCGAAGCACCTCCGTAACAAGTGTTGTTCGACCCTATCTAGCATCTCGCCTCTGAACTGCTTTGTTGTTTTCCTTTAGTCCTACCGGGTAGAGATCCCAAACACTAAGCAGTACTCAAGAATACGTCGCACCAGTGTCCTATATGCGGTATCCTTTACACGTGATCCACTCTTTCCTAAAATTCTCCCAATAAACCGAAGTCGACCATTCGCCTTAGCTGCCACAGTTCTCACATGCTCGTTCCATTTCATATCGCTTTGCAACGTTACGCCCCGATATTTAAACAACACTACAGGTTTGTTCTCCCTACTCCTCCACATTAACTTACATTTTTCCACATTTAGAGCTAGCTGCCATTCATCACATCAACCAGAAATTTTTTTTTAGTCGTCTTTTCTCTTCCTACAGTCCCTCAGCTCCGACACCTTACCGTGCACCACACCATCATCAGCAATCAACCACAGATTGCTGCCCACGCTGTTCGCCAAATCATTTACGAACATAGAGAACACTTCCCTGGGCTATTCCTGACGATACCCTTGTCTCTAATGAACACTCGCCGTCGAGGATAACATACTGGGTTCTATTATTTAGGAAGTGTTCGAGCTACTCACACATTTAGGAACTTAGTCCTATGGAATCTGCCTGTTGTGCTGCATGCATAGTTCGCAATATACCATGTGAGAAAAGAGCAAGCTGAGCTTGACATGAGTGATGCCTTCTAAAACCATGCGGATTTGTGGACATAAGCTTCTCGGTCTCGAGAAACGTTATTGTATTCGAACTGAGAATTATGTAAAGGTTTTTTTAAATTACCGCTAACAGTCACAATCTTTGTCAACTATTGTATTACTTATTTATTTAGCGACATGTTTCGAGGGTTAAACCTCATCTTCAGGATAAATGGCATTACAAAAACAACTTTACAATAAAGTCATACTGATATTACATTGTCTTTTCGGAAATGCTGTGGTCATCTTTGTTCTTCTGGCGTGGCTGTCTCGTTGTGAAGTGTTGCGGTGTATCCATTTCCGTGGCTCTCTTGGTCACTGTTCACAAATTGTCACTAATATAGCAGTAACTTGGAAACACGATCAAAAACAGTACTGTAGTGCAGTCACTGCACTGCATTAAAATCAGTTACAGTAACCGGTGACCATCCACAGAATCATTCGGAGGCGTAATGAATATGACGCACAGACGTGGGCTTACAATAACAAGTATCAATAAAAGATCAACACTAAACTCCCTCAGATGCGAAAGAGTCATGACTTCCAGGATTCCAAGCAGGGGTGTTATTGCTTCCAATCCGTGCAAGGGATCTACAGGCGCCGTAATGTTTAAGCCTCCAGAGTTGGCCAGGTGCTTGCTCACCAGGTTGCACGCTGCGTTAGCTGCCCTTCCCGCAACTCAGGCTATCGGTACTGAAGCCAGCCGGAAAGCATTGGCTGCGACCAACTTAACAACTCGCGGCTTCACGAGCTCCACGCCCAGGCAGCAGGAGTGCCACAAGAACCAACTCGCCAGCTGTGTGGCCTCCCTCTAACTCCGGTACCAAGGAGCGCCAAACCCAACAACGCACTCCTCGACCAAAGACCCTAGTCCTGGCACATGACGCGTTGTTCAGGTGCTCACAGATATTAACATCGAAGTTTGCTGGTGCACCACTGCGAAGAAACCACATCCCTTCCCGGACAGCAAAGGGTACTGTCTCTAAGAACTGTGGCAGCACATCTCACAGGGACATCAGCTAATGTGAACCAGAGAAATGAGGAGGCCACAAATAAGATCCTTGTAGATGATCGTACTGATCGTGCTGAGCGTCTGTGGTCTAGGTTCAAATGGCTCTGAGCACTATGGGACTTAACATCTGTGGTCATCAGTCCCCTAGAACTTAGAACTACTTAAACCTAACTAACCTAAGGACATCACACACATCCATGCTCGAGGCAGGATTCGAACCTGCGATCGTAGCAGTCGCGCGGTCTGTGGTCTAGGCCTAGCATCTTTGATCACTAATCAAAACTTCTCGGTCCCAGGTTAGAACCCTGCCACTGCTTAAATTCTGAATAAAAATCATCAGCAATGGCTGCCGAAGACTTCCGGCGTAAGGAATCACCCTCTTTCAGGTTGGGAAACGTTAGAAAGAGGGTTTTATGTCAGGCAAAACAGGATGTATTTGAGCACAATGAACACGCTCGTTTGCCGGCCGGAGTGGCCGTGCGGTTCTAGGCGCTACAGTCTGGAACCGAGCGACCGCTACGGTCGCAGGTTCGAATCCTGCCTCGGGCATGGATGTGTGTGATGTCCTTAGGTTAGTTAGGTTTAATTAGTTCTAAGTTCTAGGCGACTGATGACCTCAGAAGTTAAGTCGCATAGTGCTCAGAGCCATTTGAACCATTTGAACACGCTCGTTTCAAATTCATTATTGTGCAGCGTGCATGTTTATTCCATTTTTCAACTAGCAACGCGTGAAACTCGCAAATAGCGCTCATATTTTATTAGCAATTTTTGTTCCGCTGCCATTGATGTAACAAGTAATCAGTTGAACTTTCCGTTCTCACGTAGCAGTTTTCACAAAAACATAATTCTCACCCGCACACCTCTCAACACTGTTCACACTTCTCATCCGGCGCTTCTTCGGCTAGTCAGTCGTTTCCTCCGATGCATTCCAAGTCCGCAACTGTAGCTTTCCAATGCTCGCCATTTTGAACTACGAAACAGTCCGCCATTTGCTTACAGCATGAGCACTAAGTTATATTTCTACCGTATCCGTCTCACATCATCAAAAACCACGAACTGTCTATTTTCCATATCTCTCAAAATGATTCACAGCTAATAAATGGCTGGCAGAATTCTTCACTGACATCCTGCTGACTGGTCAACTTCCATTGGAGTTTAAAAAGGCGAAGATAATATCTGTTCTGAAGCCCGGCAAACCCAGCAACATGATAGAAAGCTATCGCCCCATTCCCCTACTTAGCTGCTGCTACAAGCTTTTTTGAAAGGCTAGTATATAACAGAATAAGTAGCGCTATCCTAGAGAACGTTCCAGTTGATCAGGCAGGCTGCTGCGACCAAGTATTGTCTCTCACATCCTTCATAGAGTCAGGATACCAAATGAAGCAGAGAACATCTGTGGCGTTTGTTGATTTAACTACCGCCTTCGACACTGTGTGGAGGGAGGGCCTTATCTACAAATTTCTCCACATCATACCCTGCAGAACAGTGACTCGACTGATTAACAGCATGCTAAGCTATCGGAAGTTCCGTATAATCACTGAAAGCAACATAAGTAAGGAGAGGAAACTGAACAACGGATTACCTTAAGCATCAGCTCTCTCACCATTACTGTTCAACCTACATCTATCTGATCTACCTGACACTTTGTCCAGAAAATACTGCTATGCCGATCACCTGGCTCTAGTCGTACGACACCAGGAAATGAAGACAACAGAAGAGATTCTAACCAACGACCTGTATGCATTAGATAATTGCTTCAAAATCAGGAGATTCCAACCCAGTATGAGGAAAACAGAAGTGTGTTGCTTCCATTTAAATAATCGGTTGACGAACGTAAAACTGGAAGTAAGTTTCAGAGGCAGAATTCTTTGTCATAATTGGAACCCAAAATATCTGGGTGTCATCCTGGACCATACACTATGCTTCAAGGAACACCTTCTTAACTTAGCTCGGAAGTTGAGGACTCGAAACAACATCCTCCATAAGCTATGCGGAACTACCTGGGGATCTTCAGCAACCACTCTGCGATCGTCAGCTCTGGGCTTAGTGTACTCAAGTGCTGAGTATTGTGCACCTGTTTGGATGAACAGTCATCATACGAGGGTTGTTGACACCCAGCTGAATACAACAATGTGCATAATATCTGGCGCAATCAGATCTATTCCAGTTTATTGGCTACCACTGTTAACCGGTATAATGCCTCCTGATCTACGCAGATGTACTGCCCTTATGAGAGAATTCCACAAGATCTCCGGGAATTCTAACCTACCCATGCATAGCGACCTGCCACTTCTAAATCGTAAGAGACTGAAATCACGCCATCCAACTCTGTGCGATGCTGCTGACATGGTTGCTAAGGATTTCAAACCTCCTGAAGAATGGAAAGGTCGCTGGGAAGTAGTGACAGTTGAGCGCCTGCATAACATCTTCTCAGGTGCTAAACTTCCAAGTGGACTCGACCTACCACGCAAGACCTGGACTATTAACAGAATCCGTACCGGCCATGGCCGATGCAGCGATGCTCTCTTTAAGTGGAAGGAGCTGCCTAATCCAGCCTGTGACTGTAGGGCTCCATACCAGACTGTTCACCACACTTTCAGAGAATGCAGGATTCGAGCCTATCACGGGGCTGAAGAGGACTTCCTGATAGCAACTCCAGATGAAGTGCGCTGGATTGAAGGACTGTATATTCAGTTGTGAAGACAAACTTAAGTTTCTTGTCTGTCAATATGTACATATGTATATGTAACTTCATTTCATGATATGTCTGTAGGCCTACTAGGCATGTGCTGCATAAATAACAGTTCGAATTAAGTCTTTATTTCAAATTTTTGCACATTCCGGAACAAACGCTCTCCGCTCTACTTTGAAGCTCTCATTCTCCCACGGGCACATACAGTCTTTCGTTTTTAACCATTTAATACTACCTCCTTAACAAAAATTTTGCAGTTGGAATTAACATGCCTAGCAGTGTCATCGCATTAGTCGACATTAAAGGCAGACAAAAGTTTTCGCATCATGCATTACATATAATCATAACAAACATTTACTCTAGTACAGACAATAAACAGAATAAATTTTTACAGTTTGCTGCCAATTTTAAATCGTCATAGAAAATACTCCAAACAGCAAAATGAGAAAATGAAAGAAGAAAATACACGTACAGACGACAGGTTAGTTAAACAAAAATATGCGTCTAAAAGAAACATCTGTTATTATGTCTGAAAACCGTTATTTTGTGTGATGTGAAAATTAGTTCAGGTTCCACGTTAGGCTGTAGGCGTCCCGGTGCAATTACTAGGCGATGCTCCCATTGCGGGCTGAAAGAAACACTTGGAGACGAATGTCATTGAAATTTCCGCCGTAAAAATATAAAATTTATGGAATCGAATACAGCAGAGCACCCTGTGTTTCTGTAGCCATTAAATACACGGTCCATTCTCATTCAATGTGACCCCTGTCAGAGGCCCCACCAACCACCTTCTGCAGCGCTGACTAGCAGGAAGAGAGTCAGTGAGGTTCTGGAATGTGCCGACAGATATGTGGCCGACTCCAGTGCCGTGGCTAGCTGCGTTAGGTTTAATGTCTGAGGATCGATGCTGCCGAGGAAAAACAAACTACATGTAGCGGCGGACATGGTCCCCAAGGATAGATGCATACTTGTGTTGATGCACTGTGTCTTCCAGAAAAACGAGATCACCCAGGAAATGTCACCAACATCCCCCAGACCAAAACAGTCTCTTCTGTGGCCTGGACCCTTTCGACTATTGTTGCAGGGCAGTACACAGCAAAGGCCATCAGCCCAGTGGAGCATGAAAGGTGATTCATCTGAAAAGACCACCCGTCGCCACTCAGTGGACGTACAGTTGTGACCGACCTTGGTGGCCAAGCGGTTCTAGGCGCTTCAGTCCGGAACCGCGCGACTGCTACGGTCGCAGGTTCGAATCCTGCCTCGGGCGTGGATGTGTGTGATGTCATTAGGTTAGTTAGGTTTAAGTATTTCTGAGTTCTAGGGGACTGATGACCTCAGATGTTGAGTCCCATAGTGCTCAGAGCCATTTGAACCATTTTTTCGTCCAGTTGTTGTACTGCATGCAGATTCCAGGCTTCGTCGCCGACGAACAGCAGTCAGCATGAATGCATGAACAAGGCGACTGCCGCAGGGGCCCATATGCAGCAACGTACGCTGAACGCTCGTTGAGAAGACACTGCTTGTAGCTCCATGATTCTTCTAGGTAGTCAGTTGCTCAACATTTGCCCGTCTATTCGCCCGTATACATCTCCCCAGCCGTCGTTCACCCTGTCATGTATGGCCTCTGGTGCACCACAATTATATCAGTGAGTCACCGTTGGAATTAGCCAAGTCATACAAGTATCTGGGCGCAACAGTGTGCTGGAATAACAAATTGAAAGATCACATAGGCTGAGTTGTGGATAAAGTAGGTGGAAGACTCTGGCTATTGGTAGAATCCTCGGGAAGTGTAGTGGGTCTACAAAGGAGGCTGCCTACAAATCACTCGCGCGACACATTCTATAATACTGTTCAAGTGTGTGGGACCCGTACCAAGTAGGACTAACGGGGGATATTGAACGTACACAAAGAGGGCCGACACCTATGGCTGTAGGTTTGCATGACCTGTAGGAGAGTGTTACAATGATGCTGAAGGAACTGAAGTGGCAGACTCTTGAGGTTTGACGTAAACCATCCCGAGAAAGTCTACTAACAGGAACATACTACAGTCCCTTTCACATCACTCACATAGTGATCGTGAGGATAAGATCAGAATAGTTACAGCACCCAAAGAGGCATTCAATCATTCTTCCCGCGCTCCGTACGTGAATGGAGCGGGAAGAAACTGTAGTAACCGGAACAATGGTATGTACACTCTGCCATGCAGTTCGCGGTTGTTTGCAGAGTATGGATGTTGATGTAGATGTAGATATAGAAGTTGCCTCGGCTCCGGTTTTGTATAGCGCCATTTTTCCATGCGCGGTATACTTTAACCAAGATGGCACACAAGCAGTTTAGAAACCTAGCTGTTTCGGAAACGCTTCCACCATTGACCCAAAAGCCAATGATCTGCCCCTTTGGATGTCAGATAAACCGCACCATTTCCGCATTGCGACAACGACCGCACTGTTGGCCGCGTCCCCCCCCCCCCCCCCCCCCGCCCCCACTCCCGACACGCTTTTTATCTGCCTTCCACTGCTACATCTGCCACCTCCGTCTGTGATTGGTTATTTCTCGTTGGAGTCGAACACATTCAGTGGCCACATTAAAGTGACTGGACCGTGTAGAATATTCCGAAAAAGGGTTTTTCGTAGTTTGAGCTGTTTTATTTTCATTTTTCTTTTTTCGACTCGTGATTGCCTCTTAAAACAGCTCGTTATGGTGACGTGAGAGTATTACGTGGCATATCCCGATAAGCTCTACGAGGCAAAAGTCAGCGGTCAAGGTGTTGGCATTCAGTGCCAGAACAAGTGGGAGAGCAAGACGAGGGACTTAATCTGAAGCATCTGCTGCTCAGCTGCCAGCAGCGCCCAGCTTCCTCCGCCGTCCTATCCTAGGAGGTGACTTCAGCTGCGGGCGGCAACATGCTACCATAATGCCTTGTACCAACGTCTTCTGACATTTCTCTTTCCCTCTGTGCATTTAGTCTATGGTATTAGCAGAATGAATATCCTATTTGTCTTGTTTGTTTTCAGCGCATCTAATGCGGCTCCCTCACGAGTGGACTGTGAAGAGCACAGACCCACACACTGATTTAATACGTGAAATGTGATAGAGTTGTAAGAACAGCGCAAATGTTATCCTCTAAAGTATTGGGGCGTTTAGAGCCATTTTAACTAAAGCATTTCTAGAAATACTCCGTCTGTGTACTTGGAGGCTAGTAATTCTCAAAACGGTGAATCTTTCTGGTATCAGAAAAAGAAATTGACAAAATCTGAAAGATAAATGCTCAGCAGTACTTAGCAAGCAATAAATTAAGATTACTATATTAAATATATGACAGAACATGGGAAACCTCTTATAAAGTTCACAGAGGCTGTGATACATTTCATTCTCTTAAAGAGAGTTCAAACTTACGATTTTTTCCAGCCGACCCGTGGAATGGTGTACGTACATGATGGTCATGATCACCACAAATAACATTTATGGAATATGGAGAAAAAGCTTACACTATATTTTGAATGTGATACTCGCAAAGGAACGTCAGATTGGCTAGCATGTCCACTTGCCGCCAGTACAACGGCAGAATTTGCCCATTAAAATATAATGGAAATGTGATAATTGGATCGTATTCAGTATACTAGCAGCGTCAGTATAAATGGAAGTTTGGAATTAATTAACCGTAATGCCACGTGCAGGAGCGTTTACATTGGCTGCAGCATGTCACGTGCATTGCTGTCGAGGGATACGAATAGCACGACAGTAGACTGAGGTCCCAGAAGTCATGGTATATCACCTAATGTCGTGTCGCACCTCCTTGGACTCGCTTAGTGCAGCACGTCGACGTGGCATGGACTCCAAAAGCAACTGGAAGTCCCCTGGAGAAATATTGAACCATGCCGCCTCTTCTTTTTTTAGTCATCAGTCTTCTAACTGATTTCATGCGGCCCGCCACAAATTATTCTCCTGTGCCAACCTCTCTATTTAAGAGTAGTATTTGCAACCCACGTCCACAGTTATTTGCTGGTTGTATTCCAATCTCTGTTTTCCTCTGCAGTTTTTACCCTCTACAACTTCCTCTAGTACCATGGAAGTTATTCTGTGTTGTCTTAACAGATGTCCTACATCCTGTACCTTCTTCTTGTCATTGTTTTCCGTACATTCCGTTCCTCGCCGATTCTCCGAAGAACCTCATCATTCCTTATCTTATCAGTCCATCTAATTTTCAATTTTCTACTGTAGTACCACATCTCAAATGCTTCAATTCTCTTCTTTTCCAGTTTTACCACAGAGAATATTTTACTACCATAAAATGCTGTGCTCCAAATGTACATTCTCAGAAATTTCTTCCTCAAATTAAGACCTATGTTTGATACCAGTAGACTTCTCTTGGCCAGGAATATCTTTTTTGTCAGTATTAGTCTGCTTGACAGTTCGTTCCATTCAGCATATCACGTAATTTCGCTTCACTTTCCTAGAGCATAGCAATGTCATCATATGATCTTATCATTGATATCCTTTCACCTTGAATTTCAATTTCCACTCTTGAACGAATCACTGCTACTTCGGTGCACGGTTTTAACAGTTTCAATCTTCCCATATCTCCCCGCTTTTTCCGAGTATACCTTCTCCAGTTGTGATTCCTGAACAGAGTATTCGCTATTACAAGATGAAATTTATTGCAGAAATCAATTTTTCCTCTCTAATTCCTAGTACTAAGCGCATTTCTCCAGTATCCCTTTCTTCTACTTCTTCCCCTACAAGCGCACACAAACCGCTCCTAATATTAGGTTTTCATCTCTCTTTGTTGTTGTTGTGGTATTCAGTCCAGAGACTGGTTTGATGCAGCTCTCCATGCTACTCTATCCTGTGCGGGCTTCTTCATCTCCCAGTACTTACTGCAACATACATCCTTCTGAATCTGTTTAGTGTATTCATCTCTTGGTCTCGCTCTACGATCTTTACCCTCCACGCTGCCCTCCAATACTAAATTGATGATGGCTCAGAATATGCCCTACCAACCGATCCCTTCTTTTAGCCAAGATGTGCCACAAATTTCTCTTCTCTCCAGTTCTATTCAATACCTCCTCATTAGTTATATGATCTACCCATCTAATCTTCAGCATTCTTCTGTAGCACCACATTTCGAAAGCTTCTATTCTCTTCTTGCCTAAACTATTAATCGTCCACGTTTCACTTCCATACATGGCTACACTCCATACAAATACTTTCAAAAACGACTTCCTGACAGTTAAATCTATACTCGATGATAACAGATTTCTCTTCTTCAGAAACGCTTTCCTTGCCATTGCCAGTCTACATTTTATATTCTTTCTACTTCGACCATCATCAGTTATTTTACTCCCCAAATAGCAAAACTCATTTACTACTTTAAGTGTCTCATTTCCTAATTTAATTCCCGCAGCATCACCCGATTTAATTCGACTACAGTCCATTATCCTGGTTTTGCTTTTGTTGATGTTCATCTTATATCCTCCTTTCAAGACACTGTCCATTCCGTTCAGCTGCTCTTCCAGGTCCTTTGTTGTCTCTAACAGAATTACAATGTCATCGGCGAACCTCAAAGTTGTTATTTCTTCTCCATGGATTTTAATACCTATTCCGAATTTTTCTTTTGTTTCCTTTACTGGTTGCTCAATATACAGATTGAATAACATCGGGGATAGGCTGCAACCCTGTCTCACTCGTTTCCCAACCACTGCTTCCCTTTCATGCCCCTCGACTGTTATAACTGTCATCTGGTTTCTATACAAATTGTTAATAGCGTTTCGCTCCCTGTGTTTTACCCCTGCCACCTTCAGAATTTGAAAGAGAGTATTCCAGTCAACATTGTCAAAAGCTTTCTCTAAGTCTACAAAGGCGAGAAACGTAGGTTTGCCTTTCCTTAATCTATTTTCTAAGATAAGTCGTAGGGTCAGTATTGCCTCACCTGTTACAACATTTCTACGGAATCCAAACTGATCTTCCCCGAGGTTGACTTCTACCAGTTTTTCCATTCGTCTGTAAGGAATTCGTGTTAGTATTTTGCAGCGGTAGCTTATTAAACTGATAGTTCGGTAATTTTCACATCTGTCAACACCTGCTTTTTTGGGACTTTAGTTATTATATTATTCTTGAAGTCTGAGGGTATTTCGCCTGTCTCATACTTCTTGCTCACCAGATGGCTGAGTTTTGATAGGTCTGGCTCTCCCAAGGCTGTCAGTAGTTCTAATGGAATGTTGTCTACTCCCGAGGCCTTGTTTCGACTTAGGTCTTTCAGTGCTCTGTCAAACTCTTCCTGCAGTATCATATCTCCTATTTCATCTTCATCTACATTCTCTGCTATTTCTATAATATTGTCCTCAAGAACATCGCCCTCGTATAGGCCCTCTATATACTCCTTCCACCTTTCTGCTTTCCCTTCTTTGTTTAGTACTGAGTTTCCATCTGAGCTCTTGATATTCATACAAGTGGTTCTCTTTTCTCCAAAGGTCTCTTTAATTTTCCTGTATGCAATATCTATCTTACCCCTAGTGAGATAATCTACATTCTTACATTTGTCCTCTAGCCATCCCTGCTTAGCCATTTTGCACTTCCTGTCGATCTCATTTTTGAGACGTTTGTATTCCCTTTTGTCCGCTTCATTTACTGCATTTTTATACTTTCTCCTTTCATCAATTAAATTCAATATCTCTTCTGTTACCCAAAGATTTCTACTAGCCCTCGTCTTTTTACCTACTTGATCCTCTGCTGCCTTCATTACTTCATCTCTCAAAGCTACCCATTCTTCTTCTACTGTATTTCTATGCCCCATTCCTGTCAATTGTTCCCTTATGCTCTCCCTGAAACTCTGTACAACCCCTGGTTTAGTCAGTTTATCCAGGTCCCATCTCCTTAAATTCCCACGTTTTTGCAGTTTCTTCAATTTTAGTCTACAGTTCATAACCAATAGATTGTGGTCGGAGTCCACATCTGCCCCTGGAAATGTCTTACAATTTAAAACCTGGTTCCCAAATCTCTGTCTTTCCATTATATAATGTATCTGAAAACTGGCATCTCAACAGATACATCTCCATTTTCGTTGCACCTACGATACGGCTATCTGTATATCGCAGAGGCGCACAAGCCATCCCACCGACGCTAAGGTCCATTGTTCATGTAGACGGATGGGGGGGGGGACAATAAATCCCTGATTTATTTTATAAATGGCATAGCAAATTTTAAAGGAATCTAGGATTCATTACAAACATTTCACTGAAAACAAGCAGTGCATAAGTGATCAAATCTGTTTATTATAACTGATTGTTGGCTTGTTTCTGAGGCGAATGAGAGTAGTAAACTTGAAACGTCCCCTTAGAAAAATTATACATGACTGTGCTTAAACTGACACACAATATTTTTAGCGCAACGGAATCTGACTTTCAACAATCCCTACAAAAGAATGGCCCTGACTAACATTAATCTATACCTTTCACAAATCACTTACCTCACAAAAATCTTCGTTACTCAAGCTACTGCAATACAGCAAGTGCCACTACTGCCAGCTAAATAAAAGATTCAAACTACTGAAGACACCAACTACTGATAGGCATACTTAGCAAATGAAAGATTTTGGTAGAGAACAAACAATGTATTTACCTTAATAGTGTTAAAAAGTCATAATATATATATATCAGTTTATGATATCCAGTCTTACAAATTTACTGTCTCTGTCCAGATCATCCGCTCTCAAAACTCCGCCATCTCACTCCCCACATCCACCACTGCTGACGGCTCACCTCCAACTGCGCAACGCTACGCGCTGTTCACATCCAGCTGCCCAACACTACAATGGCAGACAACAATGCAAGCTAGCCACAGACTGCACACTGCACAGCCAGTGATTTTCACACAGAGCGCTACGTGGTGTTACCAATAAGAAAACCTAAACAGCCTACTTACAAACCGACCTCGCCAAGTTTCGATCATCGTTATCCTATCACGGAGTTAAACACCGAGTACGCAGGCAAAAGTATGACAACCAGTGAAATCAAGTATAATACCAGGGCAAGGCGACCGATCAAGGGTTCCCAGATTCCACTGATGTACCGAACGTACCTCTCCCAGCTTACCTGTTGTTGCTGGACATGTTCTCACCATAGTCATAGACGACCACCGCCGAACCGGAAAAGCGTCAGCCACATCAGGAATCCCAGACAAAAAATGGTTCAAATGGCTCTGAGCACTATGGGACTCAACTGCTGTGGTCATTAGTCCCCTAGAACTAAGAACTACTTAAACCTAACTAACCTAAGGACATCACACACACCCATGCCCGAGGCAGGATTCGAACCTGCGACCGTAGCAGCAGCGCGGCTCCGGACTGGAGCGCCTAGAACCGCACGGCCACCGCGGCCGGCAATCCCAGACATAGAAGACAGTTTGCAGATGTGTCTGCGTCAGCGGTCAGAAGGCATCCTCCGTCCGCCTTCAGAGTCTGGCTGTCAGTTATAGTGTCCTCTCCAGAGTATGCAGCTTAAATCTTCTTCTCTCCCCAGTACGCCAAGCCCAAGTGTTCCGAAAAACATAATTCCTTTCGTTCTGGCGACTGTTTTTTGTACGTCTAAAGTTTTTTGACCACTTGATAAATTTACTGCCAAGACTGGCAAATGGCATATATTTATAATACTTGCAGCCCTCCCTTTAGAGCGGCCACAAAACTATATCTCCAGTCAACTGATCTTACTTTCTCTTCAATCTGAAAGTGGGGACTCAGAACCTACGCCACAGACCATCCACTAATGAGTGATATTGTCATTCCCAATGTAGCGTTTTTGCCACTGTGAAAAACAAAAATGAAAACGTCATCGTATCCCTCTTGGCATTGGCATGGCAGACGACCAGTCCTTCGATAATAATTGATGCTTCTTGATTTTTCGTACACTTTATAGAGGTTATGCTTTTGCAGATTCAGAGATGCAGTCTGTGTTTCCACGAAGTCAACATCACCCTGTGGACGTGTGCTATGGCCAGTAACGGAGGACCAATGTGGGAGGCTGCACTGCAACACAACGGCGGAGTCTCGGTATATTGTCCCATAGCTCTGCGTGTCTTGTAGCCTGGCACCCTGTTGGCTGCATACAACCGTCCGCGACCGGGTAGACAACAGTTCCGCCTTTTCGCTCTCTGCCTGGCCGCAAATGAACGTGTGGCGTCAAGGGAAGCCCCCATCTCCAGGGTCATCTTAAAATATGGTCGCCAGTCTGCCTCAAGCGCCAGCTCGCGCCGAACAGCGTCTTTTCCGTCTGAACTAACACCTGTTGTTGATAATTCTTCCGGGTTATATGGCCGTGGTCCATGGAATTCTTCTATTCCTAACGTTTCGTCCAGTACTACGTTGGACATCTTCAGAGGTATGGCTGGTCCTGCTGAGTCCTGCCGACTCATCTGATGGTAAATTATACAAGGAACACCCAGCAACAAATTTCCAGCATCTAAACGGTTCATCCAATTTCGTTGTTCGATATGTCTTTAGAAAGCTATTAGTGTAACCTAAATTGGTATAAATTACAGGCATGTAACTTCAATAGTACATGAGATATTGGAGGTCAAAGTGGCCGATTACTATCGATCACGTCAGGCCATAAGTACTCCACAGTAACATGAAAAAACGGTAGCAGCATGCTTATAAATATATTTATCGATCTATGTCTTTGTTTATATCCGATATATACTATTCATGACGAAATTGGTTAAATATTTACTGTGTTTTAGAAAGGACAGAGACATTAGGCTACTGGCCTACCTTCTGTTCTATCACTTTGATATATGTTTATTTAATTTGTTTATGTATTTAGTAATTTGTGTTACAGCGTGTTTAAGGTCCAGCCGTAGGAATATTTATTTAAGTTCAAGTTATTCTAATGTAAATACAGTATTTCGAATGTGTTTCAAAATGTCTGTGAGTGTGCGTTGGCTTGGAGACATGACGGAAGCGCTATCGCCAGTCACAGCGCTCGTTACTAAGGGCGCCGACTACTGAAGTGAATGGAGTGGGAGTTCTGAAGAGTACGGGAGAGGACACGGGGTGAGAGTCTGGGACAGTAAGGCTTGGCGGACGCGCGGGGTCGGCGGAAAGGCTTGGACAGTGGAGCACTTTGCACGTGGCCGCGGAGTATAGAAATATTTCGTAGTCCCGACTTGTGCACTTGTGAGATTTCCGTGGCTTCTGCAGTGAAGACGTAGTGTGCGTTTAGAAGTCAATATCTCGCGAGCTATGTTGTTGTTCAGAACTAATTACGTGAAGTAGGAATCTATTGATTCCCTGTTATTCAACTTATATTTTATTTAATTGCTGGACCATCGAGTTTTTTGTAGAAATATACCGCATTCTCAAAAGTACTTCTACTATCGTACTCATCATTTAAAGTCGTTAAGATAGTACCTGCAGATTTTATTTAATTGCAATCTTTCATTTATAAATCTATATATTACATTCATAATTCGCAATTGCTGAGTGATAGAAACCTTCGATCATTCGATTCATGTGTGTATTTTTATCGTGTACTGTAGACTGAGCAGTCGTCGGCTGATACTCGTATCCGAGTTTTCATTTCTCTCCTGAGATTTCCTTTGTCACGGTTCAGGCGTGGAAGTGTCGTTGATGGCTTAGCAATCCAATCCTAGCGTGGAACAGGCGGCCACAGACATTACAGCTGATGGAAGGTGGAGGACGTGGCTGAGCCTGGAGGAGTTTACGTCTCCGGCGTTTGTCATTCTCCATTCTTCGACGTTCCAGCTCAAAGTTTTGAAGAGCATTTGAGGTAACTGAGCGCCAGCGACTTCGGTCTTCTGCTATTGTGGACTAGTTACTCGGATTGATGTTCAAGTTTTTCAGATTTTTCTTGTACTGATCCTTATAACGTTTGAGAGGGGCACCTCGTGGCCTTTTACCTGTGCTCACTTCGCTGTACAGCATTTGGCGTGGAAGTCTGTCATTTTTCATCCGCTGGACATGTCCGACCCATCTGAATTGATGCCCAATGATAAGAGCTTCCATGCTATACATTTTTGCTTTCTCAAGAACAGCTGTGTTGGATATGAAGTCATCCCATTTCAGGTTCATGATATATCTTAGCTTCTGTTGGTTGAAGCGTTCTAGTTTCTTCAGATCACAGCGATATAACGTCCAGGTTTCGCAACCATATAGCAGGGTGAAAATGACTACAGCTTTGTACACCATCAGTTTGGTGTACAGCGTTAGGTCATTATTCAGGAAGACACGCTTTGTAAGACGTCCAAATGCTACATGGTCAGCACGTAATCTATTCTCCACATCTTTTCCAGATGAGCAGTTAGATGACAGTATGCTTCCCAGGTAGAGGAAATGGTCCACTTGTTCCAAGGGTGTATCACAAATAGATACGTTGAAGTCAGGAATGGAGGAGCCAGGAGTTGGCTGCGCCATCACCTTTGTCTTTGGAATATTGATGGAGAGACCAAATCGTTCGTACGCCCTGCTGAAGGAATCAACTGACAGCTGCAACTCTGCAGGTGAATGAGCTGGAGAAGCATTGTCATCAGCATACTGCAGCTCTGTCACACGAGTGGTACTGGTGAACCTTTTTGAATGGAGTCTGGACTGGTTGAATAATCCTCCATCAAACCTGTACTTTAGTTCTATTCCTGCATTGTTTACGGTTGTCTCGTAAAGCATAGCTGCCAGATACAATGCAAATAATGTTGGTGCAAGAACGCATCCTTGTTTAAGCCCACTTGTTATTGGGAATTCACCAGTTGTTTCATTCTGGCAGAGGACCTGTCCAGTCATATCATCGTGGAGAGCTTCAATCAGGTCAACAAAATGTTCAGGGGAGCCGAAGCGTTTTAAGACCATCCACATGGCTTCTCTGGGAACTGTATCAAAGGCCTTTTCTAGATCGTAGAAAACAAGTAGTAAAGGCTTTTGCTGTTCTCTGCACTTCTCCTGTAGTTGTCGTGCACAGAAAATCATGTCAATTGTCCCTCTTGAAGGTCGAAACCCGTATTGAGACTCAGGTAGTATAGTCTCTGAAAGTGTCTGGAGGCGATTTAAAAGGATTCTTGCAAAAATTTTGCCAGTGACAGAGAGTAGAGATATTCCCCGGTAGTTACCACAGACGCTTCTGTCGCCCTTCTTGAAGATGGTGACAATTGTGGAGTTCTTCAAGTCAGCTGGTACCTTGCAGGTTTCCCACATTAATAGAATGAGTGAGAAGAGTCTGTTTTTTAGAGGCAAGCCGCCACCCTCAATAAGCTCCATCGGGATGCTGTCAGGTCCAGGAGCCTTCCCAGGTTTCACACTCTTGAGTGCATTGCAAAATTCTTGAAAAGTTGGAGGATCAGCCATCCAGGGTTTTGGAGGGTGCTGTGGGACATTTTTGAGAAAATCTCCAGTGCCAGTAGAAGGGTGGTTTAACAGTGAGCTGAAGTGCTCTTTCCAACGATTTAAGATGTCCTGACTTTCAGTAAGAATGGTGGGGTTGTCAACAGCTTTCAGTGTTCCTGATGAGGAGCGGATAGGTCCATACAGCTCTTTAATACCAGCGTAGAAGCCACGCAGGTTCCTTGCATCGGAAAGATTTTGGAGTTCTGTGGCTTTCTGTTGCCACCATTTGTTCTTGATTACTCGTATTTCACTTTGACATTTCTGCTTGAGTTCTTGAAAGTGTGCTATCTTTTCTGCGCAGGACGGATCTTGAGCAAGGGATAGGTAAGCATCCCTCTTTGCATTGATGATGGCTTGGATTTCTCCATGGTTGTCATCAAACCAGTCACTTCTTTTCCGTGCACTAAAACCAACAGCATTCTCAGCAGTTTCTTTGATGATGTTCTTTAATGTGGTCCATTCTTGTTCGACGTCATATGTGGCTGCTGGAGCTTTGTTAAGTTGTTCAGACAGTATGTCTTGGAAGTGTGAGCGAACGTTTTTGTTGTTCAGGTTGCTTATGTTGAATTTTCTGCGTGGTACGTTTGAAAAGTGGGATCGTGGCTTGCGATACTTTGGTACTCTCAAACGGCTGACTAAAAGTCTATGGTCAGTCCAGCACTCATCGATGTTTAGTGCTGCTTTTGTGATGAGAATGTCTTTCTTGTCACGCTGTCGCGTAATAACGTGGTCTATAAGATGCCAATGTTTGGAGCGTGGGTGCATCCATGTGGTCTTATAGCGGTTACGCAAACGGAATTGGGTATTGGAGATGACAAGCTCGTGCTCAGCACATAGACCAAGAAGTAACAACCCATTTTCATTGCAGTTTACCACCCCTTGTTTACCCATGACGTATCTCCAAAAACGGTTGTCCCTTCCCAATCTGGCATTGAAATCAACAAGTAAAATTAATTTATCTTGAATGGGTATTTTAGAGAGAGTACTGTTCAGTTGGTGGTAGAACTCATTCTTTGTGTCTTCATCACTGTCTAAAGTAGGAGCATATGCAGAGACGAAGGTGATGAATCTGTCTGAACCAATGGGTACTCTAAGAGTCATCAGCCTTTCATTAATTGAGACAGGTGTAAGTCGAAGATCTTTCACTATTTTCGTTTTTACGGCAAATCCTGCACCATGGATGCGTGGTTCTCCTGCATCCTTTCCCTTCCAGAAGATGGTGTACCATGAACGTACCTCGCTAATGTGTCCCTCACCTGAGAGTCTTGTCTCACTCAAGGCAGCTATGTCTATATCTAGCCGGGCTAGTTCTTGGGTGATAAGAGCGGTTCTTCTCTCTGGCCTGTAGTTGTTCACGTCCAGGAGGGTCCTGACATTCCATGTCCCTATTGTCATAATCATTTCATTCTTCTTTTGTTTACGTCCGCAGCATAAAGAGTGACCTACCGTGTGCCGATTCCCAGCCCGGTTCAAGTGGGACTTCCGATGTTTAGCCCACATTTTCTAGGGCCTTCCCCATTCAGGGTGGGCAGCGGTCATCCTAAATAATCCTGCCCAGTCGCAGATGCAGGACCGCATTCCCGAGTAGTCGCACGGGTTCTCAGGAAGGCGACCATCACACACCTGCCGCCAATGTGCAGGTCCAGACTTGTAGCTTCCAGCCTCACTCGGAGCCTGCTACCATCGTCCTTATCCCATCGCCATTGGTCTTTAGAGAAAATGACAGGAGAAATTGCCATTTGCGTGAATTTGTTTAAGGTGGATTACAGCTTGCGAGGAAGTGACCCACACACTATGATTCTGGAACAATTCATCACGGCACATATGTATGTGACATGTGACTTCAGGTACCAGAACTGCAACGAACTGCCGCGAGCTCAATGATGGCTGAGCGGCGCCTTTACAGCCAGTTCGTCTGGCATGACCTCTTCCGCCTCCACGATCGTTGAGAACCTGGGATATAAGATTCTTCTTCCGCTCGCTTCGTCGTTGGGTCGAAGGGTAGACAATAGATACTAGAGAGGAAAGTGAAAGACACCCTTGGGCCTCGGAAACCTAATACCGTTGGGGTCGAAGAAACCAAGAGTTTGCCGACGGGGGCCGGACAGGAAAGGAAACAGGAGAAGCCTTACACAAGTAAGTGGAAGTAATGCCAGGCTTAGCTAAGGGCCCGTGTGGTTGCCACCCACATACTCCCAAGAGTGAGCAGTGTTTGGCCTGTAATGCGGCAACTACGTATCCCAGCCCCTAGGCAACGAAACCAGCCAAAACTTTTAATATTACGACTCGGAGTCAGAGGGTACGAAGTTGAGGGCCACAACATTAACATCATTTCATTCATCATTTTATTTGGAAGCCCGCAACTGGGGGTTACTCGTCTGCGATTTGTGCCCTGCCAAGTGGTAATTATTTTCCTCTCTGTTATCCAGCGTACTATGTGAAGTGTAAAAACCTTTGCAAAACAAGTAGAGATTTCTGTAGAGTGAACCTCTCACAAAACACAGTGTCAGATCGGTTTTTTCCGCAAGTAGGTTTCTGGAAATAGCGAAATTAAGCAGTAATTTTCACAGCTAACACATGCTATCAAAAAAATGGCTCTGAGCACTATTGGACTTCTGAGGTCATCAATCCCCTAGAACTTAGAACTTCTTAAACCTAACTAACCTAAGGACATCACACACATCCATGCCCGAGGCAGGATTCGAACCTGCGACCGTAGCGGTCGCGTGGTTCCAGGCTGAAGCGCCTAGAACCTCTCGGCCACACAGACCGGCCACATGCTATCGATAGAGGTCCTAATCTATCTTTAAAGGCAATTTGCGTGGGGGCTCTGAGTCTAAATAAATTGAGTGCAGGGAACAGTAGCGGTTAGCGCGTTTTACGGTTGGAACACACAGTAACCGGCAGCAGCTACAACTACATCAGACAATTTCGCCAGTGCTGGACGCAGATCAATAGCAATACGACGGCAGCAACTTCGAGTACTCCAGGGCAGTCTTCAATGTCGACCTCCACTACAACCGACGGCATCACCATGGCAGAGGGAACCATCCCAGATCAGGTAAGTGCCTGCGCAAATAGTGAGACAATGTGTGACTCTGAAGTTCAAGCTCCACTTATAGATCTCGCGAATATAAAACAGTCACCTAGTATGCGTAATTCTGAAAAGGGAAGTGAGCCAGTTAGTCCGAAATCAGAGCGCGAAAGTGTAACTAGTAGGAATCCAGGCGAGGGGAATGAATGTGGGGGAGATATGATGTCTCAGCTAATGCAAATGATCCAGGGAATGGCAAATAATATGAGTGCAGTTCGAACAGATGTGGGTACATTGCGAACAGGTATGGGCACATTGTAAACAGTTACGGATACAATTCGGACTGATAGGGGTACAATGCGAACCGAAATAGGTTCCGCTGTGAAAGAGGAAGTTGAAAAAATTATGAGTAATCTTGAAAGAGCAATTAATGATAAATTAAAATGTGTTCGAGTGCACTGGGCAAAAGGAGGTTCGACACAGTATTAGGAGGTAACCTATGAGTAATATCACCTCGGTGTAATTGTTAATGGTGGAGTGGAGAGAAGTTTAACTTCCCGTCTCTGGTCATGATTTAATATTGTTTCAGGGGTGGGGATTAATCCCGGTGAGCCGTCAAACGATTCCAAGTAAATCTGTACGTCGCGTAATTGGTTTCGCCCGCAGTGTCGTGTTTGTGTGTATTCTGGAGCCTCCGCTATTGGGAGTTCGCGAGGCGCCACGTTGATCCTGAGAGATGTTTTTTGCTCGCGTATCATGTCATTTCTGGAAACCCAGAATCTACTCCGTAGGAATCAACATGGATTCCGGAAACAGCGATCGTGTGAGACCCAACTCGCTTTATTTGTTTATGAGACCCAGAAAATATTAGATACAGGCTCCGAGGTTGATGCCATTTTCCTTGACTTCCGGAAGGCGTTCGATACAGTTCCGCACTGTCGCCTGATAAACAAAGTAAGAGCCTACGGAATATCAGACCAGCTGTGCGGCTGGATAGAAGAGTTTTCAGCAAACAGAACAGAGCATGTTGTTCTCAATGGAGAGACGTCTACAGACGTTAAAGTAACCTCTGGCGTGCCACAGGGGAGTGTTATGGGACCATTGCTTTTCACAATATATATAAATGACCTAGTAGATAGTGTCGGAAGTTCCATGTGGCTTTTCGCGGATGATGCTGTAGTATACAGAGAAGTTGCAGCATTAGAAAATTGTAGCGAAATGCAGGAAGATCTGCAGCGGATAGGCACTTGGTGCAGGGAGTGGCAACTGACCCTTAACATAGACAAATGTAATGTATTGCGAATACATAGAAAGAAGGATCCTTTATTGTATGATTATATGTTAGCGGAACAAACACTGGTAGCAGTTACTGGTAGCAGTTAATTCTGTAAAATATCTGGGAGTATGCGTACGGAACGATTTGAAGTGGAATGGTCATATAAAATTAATTGTTGGTAAGGCGGGTGTCAGGTTGAGATTCATTGAGAGAGTCCTTAGAAAATATAGTGCATCAAGAAAGGAGGTGGCTTACAAAACATTCGTTCGACCTATGCTTGAGTATTGCTCATCAGTGTGGGATCCGTACCAGGTCGGGTTGACAGAGGAGATAGAGAAGATCCAAAGAAGAGCGGCGCGTTTCTTCACAGGGTTATTTGGTAACCGTGATAGCGTAACGGAGATGTTTAGCAAACTCAAGTGGCAGACTCTGCAAGAGAGGTGCTCTGCATCGCGGTGTAGCTTGCTATCCAGGTTTCGAGAGGGTGCGTTTCTGGATGAGGTATCGAATATATTGCCTCCCCTTACTTATACCTCCCGAGGAGATCACGAATGTAAAATTAGAGAGATTCGAGCGCGCATGTAGGCTTTCCGGCAGTCGTTCTTCCCGCGAACCATACGCGACTGGAACAGGAAAGGGAGGTGGCTGGCTCTGAGCACTATGGGACTTAACATCTATGGTCATCAGTCCCCTAGAACTAAGAATTACTTAAACCTAACTAACCTAAGGACATAACACAACAGCCGGCCGGAGTGGCCGTGCGGTTCTGGGCGCTACAGTCTGGAACCGAGCGACCGCTACGGTCGCAGGTTCGAATCCTGCCTCCGGCATGGATGTGTGTGATGTCCTTAGGTTAGTTAGGTTTAATTAGTTCTAAGTTCTAGGCGACTGATGACCTCAGAAGTTAGGTCGCATAGTGCTAAGAGCCATTTGAACCATTTAAGCCATCACACAACACCCAGTCATCATGCGGCAGAGGAAATCCCTGACCCCGCCGGGAATCGAACCCGAGAACGCGGACGCGGGAAGCGAGAACGCTACCGCACGACCACGAGCTGCGGACAGGAAAGGGAGGTAACGACAGTGGCACGTAAAGTGCCCTCCGCCGCACACCGTTGGGTGGCTTGCAGAGTATAAATGTAGATGTAGATGTAGAACAGACGAAAGGGCCTTTCAAAGTTTTCGACACCTTGTAGGTGTATTCAAGACGGGTTTACCGAAGTTAAATTAAGCAACTTGTGTGAATTTGATTTCTTTTTTGAGTACTCCTTCAGAAATCTGTTTCTGCGAGAGAGCACTGTCGAGTACGCACTCAGGCACCTTGCAGAGAGCACGAGAGAGATCCCTCGCTGCCACAGCGACCGGGTTGCTCGGGCGACTGCAGCAGCTCCGCACTGCAACCGCAGCACCACACCGCTGCATGCCAGCCCGCTGACTCAGCTGGATGCATGCGACTGCGCGCAAATAAAAGGAAAAAGAAGTTCCCCTGCGCCAGGAATGCAGTCGCGTAGCCGTCACGTAGTTTTTGCATAGTTGGCGCATAGCGAAAGGCAGGTGCGAGCCTATTGCGGCGTCCGCCAAGGACGGCGGCGGCCAGGGGGCAGCAGTTCACGGGCGCGGGCTGCGCGCACTTCCTGCAACACGCAGGCGAGCCGATCGCGATCGACTCAGTCGCTGACTAAGTGCGGCGATATTCCTGGCAGCGCGACCGCGCTTAGTCACCGCCGACGCCACCAGCACGGCTAGCTTATGTAAAACCCCGGCCCGCTTACCAGCTTCCGAGAAACAGAACGGCCGTCCTCGTGGGCATGAATGAACCGTCCGTGAATCACGCCGTGATGGCGCCTGCGCCAGCCGCACTGATTCACAGGCCGTGTCGCAGATCCGGCCCCTGCAAGCATTGCTATCTGTTAGCACGCCCGACCGCCGTCCCTCGGACTCACTCACACACACCTGCACACACACACGCACACACACACAGTTTTCGTGTACGTATTGTTTACAGTCACCCGGCTACCGCTGCCAGCATAAGCTATGTGGGCTGCACTCAGCTAAGCGAGAGATGTTTCTCTCAGACGAGAGCCGTACAACAAACACCTACCTACACGTTGCTAGTATTTGAGATATTGGCCTAAGTCCGTGGTGCAAGGTATAATTCTCTGTATAACATTTTGTCTTCCACCGCCGGACACTTCACCAGAGGCTTTAACGACTCAGAAACGTATTAAACACTGAAAACAAGCTCGGCAAGCCGAACTGTTCGTATGTATGCACCGAACGGTTGGTCCGTGACGTCACAGACCACTGCCTAATGTCCTAGAGTCACGGCGAGCGTATAGAGGGGCGGAGTTGGCACGGCTTGTGTTAGTTAGCACTGGGGCCCACAACTTGTCTAATTTCAGTCCTTCTTCTTTTCTGTTCAAATTGTTTTTAAAACACGTCAGGAATGGTTCAAATGGCTCTGAGCACTATGGGGCTTAACATCTACGGTCATCAGTCCCCTAGAACTTAGAACTACTTAAACCTAACTAACCTAAGGACACCCAGTCATCACGAGGCAGACAAAATCCCTGACCCCGCCGGGAATCGAACCCGAAAACACGTCAGGATAAAAATCCTACATTAAGATGGCAATTTTTCTTTATTGGTTATCGTCTTTGGCTCCTCAGGTCTAAAATACAGAAAATTGCATACGAAAAGTGAACAATAAACAATTCATTCAATATTTGAATTTACATTATGCAGTAACACACCAATCTAAAATGTTTTTCAGTTTATGACAGTTATTACCCACCGTCACAATCTTAGAGCTAAGTCGCCCCGTGAAATAAAACATCACAGAGGCATAACGGGAAAAATTTTAAAAAGTGACACAATAAAAACATGAAAAAATATGTGGTGAGGGATATGAAATAAATTATCTAAAACGAAAAATAGTTGTGTGTTTTGTAAAGTTACAACGTTATTCAGTAATCAAATATTGTTACAGTGCACATATTGCTACACATTCCCCGTCCGGAGTGGCCGAGCGGTTCTAGGCGCTACAGTCTGGAACCGTGCGACCGCTACGGTCGCAGGTTCGAATCCTGCCTCGGGCATGGATGTGTATGATGTCCTTAGGTTAGTTAGGTTTAATTAGTTCTAAGTTCTGGGGGACTGATGACCTCAGAAGGTAAGTCCCATAGTGCTCAGAGCCATTTGAACCATTTGCTACACATGCGTTCAAACGATCGACAGCAATGATGGCGCCAGCCGGAGTGGCCGTGCGGTTCTAGGCGCTACAGTCTGGACCCGAGCGACCGCTACGGTCGCAGGTTCGAATCCTGCTTCGGGCATCGATGTATGTGATGTCCTTAGGTTAGTTAGGTTTAATTAGTTCTAAGTTCTAGGCGACTGATGACCTCAGAAGTTAGGTCGCACAGTGCTCAGAGCCAAGCCAGCAATGATAGCTGCAACGCCCATGCGCGAATGTAAACAAGATATCACTACCAATATTAATACCAGGATAAGGAAGTGTCTGCGTGACACCTGTCATCAAATGGCTGAGGGGTAGGGTCATGGCTACAGGAAAACACTGATTGCCAGATGGCGCTATCATCCAACCAATGTAATACAGACGTAACTAATAAGACAAAGAATCTTAATAACATGAATTTTTTTATAAATTCACATTATACAAATGCGAGAAATTATATTCATCTCAGTATATTTGTAGTAAATAAACACTGAGTAGTATCTGTTCATTAAATAATAGAAAATAAAAAACGGGAAGTACTGAATGTCAGGATATTACGACCGAATGTACGACTTCGATAAAACTATTCGATATTACATTCTCTATTCTGTAACATTTAATGGCTCCGTTGTACAACTGTTGGCTAGCCACGTGATATGCCGGTTGGTTACCATAGCTATTGATCGAGCTTGTTGCATCTGTCACCTAGAATTCAAGTTATGATACTATTTCGTCCTAATATTCAGTATTACCAATTTATGCTTTTTGATCAGTAAAATTGTTATATTTTTCTGTATATATAATAATGCGCCATCTCCAGTCTACCTTTGGACGTAATTCCATGTCATGTGGCATCTGAGAACTGTGTGCTGACCCCATGCCCTCCATACCGCACCCGACTTATGCCGCATGACAGAGGATAATATGGTAGCCTGTTGGCGTCCCGCTTTCCTCTGGGCCTTATCGCAGAGGCAGTTTATCTAGGTACATGATGTGAGGATGTACAGGATCCAAAATGCGTTATATCTCGGGAAGCAACAATGGGTCTAACCCGACTTGGCTTCGAGTCAAACTAGGCTCGAAAGACATGTAGGGGTGCATCATTTCACGCTGCACTATGCCAGAGGTTGAAACATAACGCATATGTTCGAGAAATCGGCGAGAGAAAGGTTTGAAAATATATCTTGAGAGTGCGATCTGGTTGCAGGGACTTTTGGATGGCCCACGTGCGTCGACCAAGGACCAGGCAGCAACGGAAAATAGAAGGGGTTTTTCTTCATTAGTTGGTAGAAAGTGGCAGCCTCCAGCTTGGGCCACAGTGCTTGTCTGATACAATTCTGCTACAGTGTGAAAGATGACCATATTGAAATACTTCATAGTTCTATAACAATTAGATGATTCACAGTGCGATAAATCCAAACACATTGGCATATCACCGTGCTTGCACCGTTCAGACACATTTATTTTTGCTTTCATATTATAAATATCATAAAAACTGTAGATGTTAGTTGAACACACTTAATAATTTATGCAATCTTTATTAAACGAAGTATTGGATGGTACCATCCCTGAAAATCACACATTGATATATGTTTTATTTATTGAATTATTGGGATTTATATCTTTTAATATGGAAATATGTCAGATCATAGTATCCTCTACAGATACAAAGCAAATGAAAGCAGTATGCCAATTATCAGTTCTTGCACAAGTGACCATGTCGTTTACCTCAACTACTAATTGTTTCTGGGTGACAGTTAAAAATTGTGTTGGCCTTTATTAAAACTTTTTAACTAAACAACGGTAAATAATCAGTAAGATTTAATACCATAAATAGATTTCGCGTGAAAAGACGCAGCAGTTGAGTAGGCCAAACTTAGGTTTCATATGTTTCAACGCGTATTATTTATTGTTCTTCATAAGCACATGTGCGCTAGATCATATATAAGTAATTATGTCTATGCTTTTGTATGTACAGTACCTTGTTTTGTCTCTGCAGAAGCGATAGGGACAAAATGTTCTTTAATTTAAGGCATACATTTAATCCATAGTCAATTTTCATTACAATGCAAACGGTGGTCCATTTTATAGATTTTTGTAAATCATGCTATTTGATGAGGGAGCGAATGTTTCTTATTGGCGTGAGCAGTGAGGCTCTCGGATATTCTCATTCGTGGATGGCTTTTAGGAGTTATGTGGGATTTCTGAGAGAGATAGAGTTGGCACGCTTCGTGTGGTAATGTGAGACAGTGAACTTCGTGTCGAGACGGGACATAGAGAGGACTAGCGGCCACTAACATAAAAGTTGCCCATATTTAGTATAATTTCGAGGCAAGTGGGAGTTTGACTCAGTGAGTTAGTACGAATTTCGAGATGTGATATTGTGTGAGCAGCTAATGCTCACCAATACAGAATTTGATTATATTTAATAAAATTTCCGAAGCAAATGAGACTCTGATCAGTGAGTCAGTATGAATTTTAATTGTGAGCTATTTGAGCCTTCAATCTTAACTGCATTTGAAAATTTATCAGTTTGTATATTTTAAGCTGGATTATGGTAGGACCATCATTTCTAGATTTTCTTTCAAGTGACTGATTTAATAAATTATCACTTTATTCAACATCGATTACTGGCGTTGTCTACATAAATTTATTGTCAGCAGATAATAATATTTATTATTAATGCAGTTTTCCTTGTGTAATTTCCGTACAGGGGAGAACATTTTAATTGAAAGTCGCTGCTTGGTATCGGTGGATAAATACGATATTGCAGTGCCTGTGTTATTCAAAAATGTTCAAATGTGTGAAATCTTATGGGACTTAACTGCTAAGGTCATCAGTCCCTAAGCTTACACACTACTTAACCTAAATTATCCTGAGGACAAACACACACACCCATGCCCGAGGCAGGACTCGAACCTCCGCCGGGACCAGCCGCACAGTCCATGACTGCAGCGCCTGAGACCCCTCGGCTAATCCAGCGCGGCCCTGTGTTGTTAAGAACGACGTGTAATGTTCCTTTCGATATGCATCCATGTCCGAAGGAACACGGCGTCGCTCTTCTTAACAACACAAGAACTGCAATATCATAGAATTTTCTCGGGTTCTCGGCAACATCTTTCACCAAAGTATGACCGTGGTAATTCTTGTATCGATCTTTTTACTGACGCAAGAGTTTCTACTAACTTTTGCCTGTCTACATATACACGTTCTGATTTGAACCGTCATAGCATCTATCTCTGCTTCCTCAGCAGTTTCCGAATTTTATTAAGAAACTATGGTGAATCTTTTCCTTTCTTAATGCACTTGCCCTCCAGAGTGCGATTTACGATCAGTTTGAACTTTGCGCATAATTCCTGTGCGTAATATTGGAATCAAATGATGTCCATTCACTGTATGAGGAGGATGCTAACAACTGCCTATCCGCTTTTTCTAGCATAAATGCTCTCCTAGCCTTCTTGACTTATTTATTAACATTAGTAACCAGTGTCGCTATGATGACGCTATGATTAATCCCTGTCTCTTTACTGATACTGTCGACAGGGCACACCTGTTTGTAGCTACAAGATCTAAAATATCCGTGGAGGAGTGGAATATCATGATTTCAGCGCTCTTCGGAAAAACTGTTAGCCCACGGTTCACATCCCCGTTCATACATTTGGATTTAGGTTTTCTGTGGTTTCCCTAAATCGGTTGGGGCAAATAGTGCAGACATGTTTTGAAAAGGTCACGGCCGATTTCTCTGCCTATCCTTACCCAATCGGAGCTTGTAGTCCGTCTCAAATTATCATGTCATGGACGGGGCGTTAAACTTAAATCTTCCACTCTTCTAGCCCTGTGGTCCGTTTTTGGCATAAAACTGCCCAAAAGTGTAAACTTTTATTATTTTTTTCCTTCATTTCACCTCAGATGCACAGGGGATAGGGTTAAGTTTTAATTACCACCTCTAAAAAATAAAGTTACATAATTCTTTGTTTACGGGTTCTGGTAATGGTTGAAATCTCCACGCCACAGTACAGCAGCAGGCAGTTAGGAGAGGAAATCAGGATGGCACTGGCCATTGATACAGTGGAGTATGGTGTGGTAATTAGTTTTCTACATTCGGAGGGAAACAACGCTGGAAATAACTGTTCTGAGTTGCTGGAAGTGTACAACAGTGAACCATCATATAAAAACGGGGTTAGATGGCACGCACGCTTTCAACGCGGTCAGACAAGTCTGAATGACGAAGAACCAGGAGTAGCCAGAGAAGCGGAAGCTGTTGTGCTCAAAGAACGGCGTATCACAATCAGCGGTACTGGGAAAAGGAAAAATCATTCTCGGATCAGTTTTCAATCTCTTGCGCGACCTTTTCAACGTGACTCAAGTCGCCGCCCACTGGGTTCGGTGACAAGTCACGTGTTTTTAATCAGCACGTTGAATCGAGGCAGCACCGGAAATGTTGCAGCTGCATCAGGACACTAGATCAACTGGCGGATCAGTGCGACCCCAAGAAAACGAATAAAGCAAGCTGTGGAAACATGCGGTCGCACCACTGCCGAAAAGTGTCAAGACCGAACCATAATAGAGCAAAATGATGATTGCAGAATAAAATTCAGTCATCAGTTGCACAGATATATTTATTTAGCCTTACCGGTTTCAGCGAGCTAATTTGTCACCTTCATAAGCCTTCAAAATTAGGGATACAACAAATCATTAGATTTTGATCATCCATTTATGTAAGGTATAAAAGAGTTCTGGTCTGTTCCGGAATAGAAGAGAATCGAAGCGTTTGAGATGCCGTGCTACAAAGAATGTTGAAAATCAGGTGGACCGATAAGGAATAAGGATGTTCTTCGCAGAATGGGAGAAAGAAGGAACATATGAAAAACACTGACAAGAAGAAGGGACGGGATGACAAAACAATTGGTCGGTATCAGGAATAACGTGCATGGTTCTAGAAAGAACTGCAGAGGTTAAAGGTTAACGGAAGACAGAGATTTGAGTGCATCCAACAAATAATTGAGGACGTAGGTTGCAATTGTTACTCTGAGATGAAGGGGTTAGGGCAAGAGAAGGATTTATAGCGGGACGCATCAAACCATTCAGAAGACCGATGACTCAAAGT
The DNA here is from genome assembly GCF_021461385.2 of Schistocerca piceifrons. Classification (NCBI taxonomy): domain Eukaryota; kingdom Metazoa; phylum Arthropoda; class Insecta; order Orthoptera; family Acrididae; genus Schistocerca; species Schistocerca piceifrons. The sequence goes on from NC_060140.1 coordinate 609,225,696, forward strand.
AAAACGTTACGTATTGTCTATGACTATTGCAAACACATATTTATAGATTGATAATTTACAGTAAATGAAGCACATCTATGTAAATGCCGAGCTGTTGTGTCAGTAGCAAAGCATATGTATAAACTCATGTTGAAAGTGTAACAAAGGTGTATAAGAAGGTTATGTATAATAAAACGTGGCACACAGTACTAATATCTAACAGAATGGGTTAATTTTCACTTTTTATAATAGATGCTGTACAATCAAAATAGTGTCTATCTTTAATGTAAGCTGACAACTCAACAAATCACTTGACCTTAGACAGGAATGCTTACGTATTTCAAATTATTCTAAAGAGTTCATTTAGTGGCCCTTGTCAACTAAATATAAAATTTCCATATTATGCGACGATGAAGAAGGAATAGTGTGTTTCTCGATTTTGAGATGTTCTGTGAAAGTTGAATTATGAACTGCACCCTCTTTGTTGACTAAGAACTCACGAAAGCAGCTCTTAAATGGCTTCCATTTCTGTCGTATATAAAATTTCGGACATATACAAATTGAAAAGATTTGTTGAACGATCAGCTTGCCCTGAAACCAAGACACTGTCTCGTTGTATAGCGTCCCTTACAAAATGAGAAAATTAGCCAATTCCTTTTAGATGTTAGAACTACGTGCTATGTTTTTCATATGTATTATACACAACTTCGCCGGCCGGAGGGGCCGAGCGGTTCTAGGCGCTTCAGTCTGGAACCGCGCGACCACTACAGTCGCAGGTTCGAATCCTGCCTCGGCCATGGATGTGTGTGATGTCTTTAGGTTAGTTAGGTTCTAGGTTCTAGGTTCTAGGGGACTGATGACCTCCGATGTTAAGTCCCATAGTGCTAAGAGCCATTTTATACACAACTTCCTTATACACCTTACTTAAACTATTTATATGCTTTCATTATATTCTTTGCTGCTGATACTACTGCCGTAGTTCATCTTGTTCCTAGATGTGATCCATTTACTGTAAATTATCAATCTGTCAATCTGCCTTTACAATAATCAAAGACAATACGTCCATTTGTGGACACGTCAGGGCATTATACTTCTGCCAAGAGGATATTGACATCTGCTAAATCAGTACTAAATAAGTTTCTATAATACACTTCATATACTCCAGATAAATCTAAAGCCAAGTTCAAATGATTTATATTGTCCCTAGTTTTGTAGGCTTCTGAGGATGACCAATTAATTTTCTGGAATCGGTAAAGCGAAATAAATGTATCTGTGCAATTGCCGACTGAATTTTATTCTGAAATACATGTTAGTGGACCACAAAACTACTGCTCTTGAGGGTGAGGGTGCTTCGGCCGGCTTACCGTGAATCAGTGCTTAATCGGGATTGACAGAATATGCGCAACTGTCGTATGTTGAGAGTGCGATGCGGTTTTCCGTAGTCACCACTGTTTCCTGTCACGTCACCGCGTCTTTCCGACAACTGCCAAATGAAATTATATCATCGCTGAGTAGTGATACAGTTGCTGCAAAAGTAAAGCTGTGAATAAAATAACAAAATGACGATGTGTGTTTTTTGAGATTGTCTTGGTGTGATCTACATAGACATCTACAATTATACTCCGCAAGCCACCCAACGGTGAGTGGCGGAGGGCACTTTCGTGTCACTGCATTACCTCCCTTTCCTGTACCAGTCGCGTATGGTTCGCGGGAAGAACGACTACCGGAAAGCCTCCGTGCGCGCTCGAATCTCTCTAATTTTACATTCGTGATCTCCTCAGGAGGTGTAAGCAGGGGGAAGCAATACATTCGATACCTCATTCAGAAACGCACCCTCTCGAAACCTGGACAGCAAGCTAGACCGCGATGCAGAGCGCCTCTCTTGCAGTGTCTGCCACTTGAGTTTGCTAAATATCTTCGTAACGCTATCGTTGTTGTTGTGGTCTTCAGTCCTGAGACTGGTTTGATGCAGCTCTTCATGCTACTCTATCCTGTGCAAGCTTCTTCATCTCCCAGTACATACTGCAACCTACATCCTTCTGAATCTGCTTAGTGTATTCATCTCTTGGTCTCCCTCTACGATTTTTACCCTCCACGCTGCCCTCTAATGCTAAATTTGTGATCCCTTGATGCCTCAGAACATGTCCTACCAACCGGTCCCTACTTCTCGTCAAGTTGTGCCACAAATTTCTCTTCTCCTCAATTCTATTCAATACCTCCTCATTAGTTACGTGATCTACCCATCCAATCTTCAGCATTCTTCTGTAGCATCACATTTCGAAAGCTTCTATTCTCTTCTTGTCCAAACTATTTATCATCCATGTTTCACTTCCATACATGGCTACACTCCATACAAATACTTTCAGAAACGACTTCCTCACAGTTAAATCTATACTCGATGTTAACAAATTTTTCTTCTTCAGAAACGCTTTCCTTGCCATTGCCAGTCTACATTTTATATCCTCTCTACTTCGACCATCATCAGTTATTTTTCTCCCCAAATAGCAAAACTCATTTACTACTTTAAGTGTCTCATTTCCTAATCTAATTCCCTCAGCATCCCCCGACTTAATTCGACTACATTCCATTATCCTTGTTTTTCTTTTGTTGATGTTCATCTTATATCCTCCTTTCAAGACACTATCCATTCCGTTCAACTGCTCTTCTAAGTCCTTTGCTGTCCCTGACAGAATTACAATGTCATCGGCGAACCTCAAAGTTTTTATTTCTTCTCCATGGATTTTAATACCTACTCCGCTATCACGCTTACCAAATAACCCTGTGACGATGATAACAGATAATCCTCGTAAGGGCCAAACCATCGCAGGAGCATGTTACCGAAATGTCCTAACAAGAGGAGAACGGTCAACGAGGACGGAGTGTAGTGTGGTGGTCCCGTGGTGCGTTGCGCAGGCGGCGGAACTGTTAGTGGGTGGTGGCGGGGACGGTTTGAGGCTCCCAGCGCCGCCGAGTCGCCAGCACACCGAGTACAAGGTCCTGCGACTCCGGCCTGCGTGTGAGCGCTATCTTCGCAGAAACGGCTTTCGGAAAAAAAAAAACTGGGTCACCCGTGACTTAGCCTGGAAATGGTCAAGTGCTGAGGTCACTTGCGACGTAATTATGTTTCGAAATGCTGCTATCGGAAGCACACTGTCAGTGCTAAGGAATGTTTGGTGGGTCATTTTAGATTTTGTATTTGAATAATAAGAACGGAATGCGGCGTGTCCTTCGTAACGTCTCTCACCAACGGACGTGTATGACGCACACCCAGCGTCACTCCACTCTGATGCATACTTCTTTAACGGCAATGATAAAGATTAATATAAACCGCGTTAGCTGTCTTATTACGCAGTTATGGTGTTACGACGGATTTCTTTCGTTGAACATCTTCAAGTTGCCTGCAGTTAAACAAAACAGGAAATTAGGCTAAAGGTAGGGTAAACCTTGGTAAGTTCGTGGCATCGCTTATTTCGTGATACTTTGTTAATTCCTTTTCACGGATTTATTAACCACGCTAGAAGTGCAGTCGCCGACCCACTGATAAGCAGCACGTGTCCCCCACCTGCAGCGGCATTTCACGCTTCGCTACCAGCAGCCTTGGCAGCACAGTGAGTTGTTTTCTTCCGTTGGGGGTAGTTGTCCTTCCCTTCCGCGCTGCAGAATCCCACGTGTTTTCAAAGCGCTGATTACTCCTCATATTAACAAGGTAATATTTTCTGATTTTGTGCAGTTGTTTATGTGATGTGAATAAATTTTTCTGATTGTGATTTGTATTTTTGCGTTCGTTAGTCTAGACGTAATAGCCTTAGCTGCGTTAGTAAAAGTCTTAGCATTTTAACTGCCATCTTGCGTCACCCTAGACAGTCTTCGCAAATACTGGCTAGTAAACGTTGTAACACCCCACCCGTCACTTATCTGGTTTTGGTGTGTGTTCACCCCAGGTAATTGACTAACAGATCAACAGAGAGTGCAAAACTGCCGCAATGTCGGATAACGCAAAGAAAGTAATAAGGCTCTGTGACTCCTGATTGAACTGCGGTGGCAGTGTTGACATTAATTGATTCAGAATTGATCCTTTTTAATTAAAAAGGGGTGCACATTGATGTTATATTCAGCTATTGAACACCAGATGCAAATGTTGAACATAAAATTAATTAAGAAAGTGACTGAAAACAGATGCAGTCGATTAGCACAAATTTATTTTAACTCACGACCTTCAATCATCACATTACATGACTCTCCTAACAGGCAGTGGTAATAAATTGCGTTTGCGTGGAGTAAAGCGCGATAAATCAAAAGTAATTCCTATCGACTGACCCAGGCGTAATGCGAAGTGCGAGAAGAATTCAACAATACATGGCCCATGAAACCTTCGTGGAAACTTTGCTGACATGATCCAACAAAATAATCAGTGGTCGGAGTGGGGATGATATCACCGAATACAGCATGGCGGCGCGTCGTCGTTATGCGGACGTCGGCCGACCTCATGGTGCTGCAAGGCTGCGCTCATCTATTCACTTCTAGCTATCTTGTTCAGTACATAGCTAAACGAAAACTTTCTATCTCCAAGCTCAATCGTTGCGTTTGCCAAGTCCTGAGCTGCAGAGATGCTCACTCTCTCTCAGGCAAGCTGAGTAAAGGACGCCACGTCTGCACTCTAGGCAAGCTGGGGACAGAAGACCACTACAGAGACTTCTCCCAGTCCACTCTATGCCTCGGTTTCCCCTCCAGCAAAATCACTTACGCCAATTGCAGCGCAAGTCGCGTTAATTATGTGTCGCTTCCCAGCGCCGACCAATGCCTACTCTGGGAAGTGAACAAATTCCCACAAAATTTCCCTTCCTCTCAACTTCTACTATTTAGCTCCTCCCAGGCCACCCATCAAGGTTAGCGTCTGCACAAAACACCAATTTTTCCGGAATTCTGACTCCTAGGAGAGTACTTCAAATTCCTTGGTCCTATGTTCCTATCAGAGGCTGGCATATTTCATTCTGTCGCTCTTCACCTGATTTGCTCCAGACTCTGCGGACCATGAATTCAGCGTGAAGTTGCTATAGTCATAAAACACACGTATTTTGGTCTCTGTTGACCGCTCCACCGTAGCTTTGCACATGTTTCACTGAAAACGGGATGACGGACATTTATCAACAGGCGTACAAGTTCTCCGTCTGCTTCCTGGTACACCAGCATGGGATCAACCACCCCCCCTCACTGTCACTCATCTTAAGGCAGCTGGAGGCTGTGCCCCGTTACCGCTTTCTCAAGAGTTTGAGCCACCCTAAGCTACCTATTGTCGCTTCCCTTCGCCGCTCCCACGCCGCATGCCGTGGTCAACTCTGAATACTTCCCTGGGATGAACTAGCCTCTAGTAAATCGATGCCTTTCCACAATGTTTTCATGTCATGTGAATTACTTTAAAACCATCACCCAACATTAATTATTCCAATACGTCCATACTATACCCTTTACAAGATGCATTGTGCCTCGTCAGTCATTTTTGTTCAGCCCTACTGTTCGCTCAACGTGAGTTCGGTGATCTTCAATGACTTTCATGTAAGGGGCATAGTTCTTGCCATCTTACAACGTATTTAAAAAAATGGTTCAGATGGCTCCAAGCACTATGGGACTTAACTTCTGAGGTCATCAGTCCCCTAGAACTTAGAACTACTTCAACCTAACTAACCTAAGGACATCACACACATCCATGCGTGAGGCAGGATTCGAACCTGCGCCGTAGCGGTCACGCGGTTCCAGACTGACGCGCCTAGAACCGCATGGCCACACCGGCCGGCAAACGTATTTAAAAGCGGGTATTTAATTATTTGTAGTAGCATGCCGTTGGTATAGATAGAGCACTTCATTTTTAACCAGATAATATATTAAATTTACATATCACGAATTGACCAAGCTATCACGAACTTAACCATTTTTTTCTTCTGCATGTTAGATGCCTCCAAAATACAGCAACTATGCCAACCAAAATATTATTACAGCAGCAAGGTTGGTAAAATAGGAGAAGTACTCAATTTACAAGGCTTCAAAGCAATGTGAAGTGCCATGGTCTACCCTGAAAGAGTTTCTTAGCGGGACTGAAGGTGAATGTGTAGGCCTACCTAAATTAGGGAAACCGCTTGCTTTACCTGTACAAATGGAACAAAGAATATGGAATTACATACTCTCCATGCAGGAATTAGGGTTCGGATTGACTGTAATTCAGATTCGAAAACTGGCATATAAGCTAGCTACAGCAACTGGTAGGAAACATCACTTCAATGAAGAAGAACAAGCTGTGGCAGACTGGTGGTGGAAAGATTTTAAAACACGTTATGGGCTAACCTTAAGAGTGCCTGAAAATAAAGATGCTTATAGGTCTTCAATGGGAAATAGGTCAATAATTACTGACTTTTATCAAAAATTAGTCACAGATTTAGGAGTTCAAGATTGTTCAGGTCTAGTATCGACTTGCGATGAGACAGGGCTCTCATATGTGGTGAAGCATCCAAGATCGTTACAGCAACTGGCAAAAAGTATGTATATAGCAAAACGTTTGCTGATCGAGGTGAAAAATCACACATTGCTTGCCTGTGTCAATGCTAGTGGTCATTATATATCACCTATGGTGATATTTAAGGGTGTCCGAATGTTAGAAGATCTTCTGAAAGACGTAATTCCTGGCACCTTTGTGAAACTATCACCAAAAGGATGGATAAATGGAGAACTTTTTCTGGAATGGTTCAGTCATTTCATACAATGCATACCTCCTGCAAGACCGATAATTTTAGTAATGTATTCCCATGGATCCCATATTTCAGAGCATGTCATTGATCTGGCCAAGAAGAACCAGATCTTTCTTCTGACATTTCCTTCTCACACTACTCACATTCTGCAACCATTGGATGTAGGGGTTTATAGGCAACTTAAAAGATCATAGAGCAAATCTTTAAATAGCTACATGGTCAAGAATGCAGGTCGCAGACCCAACAGAACTGATTTCCACAAATTGTTGAAATCTGCTTACTACAGTGCTTTCAGTCCTGAGACCATCATATCAGCTTTTATGAAGACTGGGATTAATCCATTTAATTATTGCCGCTGTGACTGATGAGGCAATAGCGACATCAAAGCTGACAGACAAACCAGCATTAGAGGATTCAGAAAGTCAATCAGAGGTGAATGAACTTCTTGCTCTGCCTGTCCTAACAGATGATGGGAACAAATGCAAGCGGAGGAGAAAGACAGATAGCAAGGCAAAATATCTGACTCCAATTCAAGAAGCAGCTCCCAAAAGAACCAGAGGCAGGCCTACGCATTTTTTACAATATTATCTCATGTGCTTCATTAACAGAGTTGATAGTTGTTCCTTTGAGTTGTTGGTTATTTATTTCAATGACATTTATTGATTTATAGGTAGGCCACGAAAGGAAGATACATTAAATCCACAACATATCTGTATAAATCCTCACTCGCGTTTACACCGCCCTTTCTCTCTTTACGTAATATCTCAAAGTTATAGTGGAGATCTGCAATAAAATGTTGATACTCACATTAGCAAGATGTTAGTGCGGCTTTCGAACTGCTCACATAGAGATGTTCTTTAAAGCGAACTTCGAAACCTCTACCCGTCTGCCCAATACATTTTCGAGAAAAGTGATAACAGGAAACTGAATAAACCCCTGTGATCTTATATTGGTTGCTGATTGACTGTTCGCTGTGTCTATAACTGGCACCTACATTCTGCGGGATGTCACTGCTTTTGTAAGTAACATTCTTTTGGTGTAAAATTACAAATTTTATTCTTTGTGTGCCATATGTGACCCACGCTTAGTTTTCTAACTAGATACTTAATATTTTTCCGAGTTTAAGTCTATTCATACAGTACTTAAAGATATCAGATAGATTCAGTTTCCCATTATCAAAGAATTAATTTAAAAAATTTTCTGTACAGACATAAATCAGAAGATGCAACTTAAAAGCTGCGAAACCGGTTTTCAGGGTCTCCAGTCGATTTCAGTAAATGCAGTTACGGTGAACTATTGGACTTTTCATTCATTTTATATTTTAGTTTTTTAACACCTATAATTACCCACCTGTTGTACCGTATGAATTGTCAGTCAATCATGTACAACTATTTCAGCTGTGGCTGCCCCAATTTCAAAATTATGTATAGCCATAGACCCAAGTTTCATCTACAGTTGCATTTTGGACTTGAAATCCGGATCTGAATGAAGGAGATTCTTCAGCTCCATGCAAATCCTTGATGCACGACAGACAGGGTAAACCCATCCTCATTCTTACGTCTCTAACTTGACACTGCCTGTGTCAACGGATCAGGATATCGGACATGTTACATCAAGAGGTTATGGCGACAGCAGTTACTCCTAAAACAATTGACTCACCGCTGTTTTTGATCACATCTCGTATTTCGACGTCTTCCGTCGATCCTCTCTGGAAAGGATCCCATACCGCACAGAGTTGTGGAGGCAGTCTCTTTAGTAGCAGAATCTTTTAAGCGTTCTGCCAGTAAAATGCAGTCTTTTGTTTGCGTTCCCCACAACATTTTTTATGTGATGGCTCCAGTTTAAGTTGTTCGTAGCTGTAATCCCTACACATTTAACTGAATCGACAGCCTTTAAGTTTGTGTGTTCTGTCGTGTAACCAAAATTTAAAGGCATTTTTTCAGTGCTCATCTGGAGGACATCTCACTTTTATATTGTTTAGAGTCGAATACCACTTTTCATACCACGGAGGTACCTTGTGTAAATGATCTTGTAATTCTTTCTGATTTTCTAGTCATTTTACTAGTCGGTAAAAGACAGAATCACCTGCAAATAATCTGCGAGGGTTATGTCCTAAATCGTTTATATAGGTCGTAGGACCTATGACACTTCCTTGGGAAGCTCCACATAATACTTCGGTTCTACTGGCTGACTTCCCGTCATTCATTACGAACTGTGATCTTTCTGACAGGAAATCACGAATCTAATAGTACAGCTGAACACTTAGAAGATGACCGCAGTTAGATTAGAAGCCACTTGTATGGAACAGTGTCAAAAGCCTTCTGTAAATCTAGAAATACATCAATTTGAGATTCCCTTTCAACGGTACTCATTATTTCGCGTAAATAAAGAGCCAGACGGGTTTCACAACAACGCCATTTTCTAAATCCATATTGCTATGCGTCAAAAGGTTGTTTTATTCGTGATGTTACATAATTGTAGAACGCAGTATTGCTGCAAAATTTTACTACAAATCGATAACAGCGATATGGTTCAAATGGCTCTGAGCACTATGGGACTTAACACCTGAGGTCATCAGTCCCCTAGAACTCAGAACTACTTAAACCTAACTAACCTAAGGACATCACACACATCCATGCTCGAGGCAGGATTCGAACCTGCGACCGTAGCAGTCGCGCGGTTCCGGACTGAAGCGCCTAGAACCGCTCGGCCACCGCGGCCGTTAACAGCGATATGGTTTATAATTTAGTGCATTGCTTTCATTCCCTTCCTTGTGATTTGCTACGATCCGTGCAACTTTCTTGTCTTTAGGAACGGATCTTCGAGTGACTGCTTGTACATGATTGCTAAAAAGTAACCTAGTGGGTGCACAATCTACATCGAAAAACTTGTGTCTATTAAGCTTCTGTGATGTTTGGCCCGTTTAAAACACGCAACTTCATGTGCCACTGTGAACAATGGCCTTTTGCGAGGTACCCGACGTCAAATATCAACCGCATGCAATTCCCTAAGCAACGTTCGCTCAGAAACTAGAGGAGATGGACCTGCATTTACTGACAGCAGCAATTCCTGTTAGGTTCGAAACCGTCTGTCATTAACGATCATATTTTCCGGCAACTCAGCGCAATCACCAAGAAATTCTTAGCCCAAAAAATGGCTGTCAAATTTTTCCGCTGTATCAGTTGGCGAACTACTTGTAGGCCGTTGTTGAGATATTACGGATTCCAGACGGAAAAACGTTATACACTATGAAATTTCTTTTAGATAATGCGTTTACATTTCTCACCATATAAAGCTTTTCTGTCCTTTATCACTTTGAATTGAAAGCCTAAAATCTCAATAGTAGTGACTAGAGCTATATAACTGTAGTAGGGTACCGTAGACTATCGTAAGCAAGCGTAGACTACGGTAGTAGCTTTGGTTAGTTAAGGTCATACCCGCGTTACCTGTATGTTAGGTGTGTTGCGTACCTATCGGGCTTCACTTCATATTCATAACGGTCGCTTTCTTTACGTATACAGTCAATGACCTAACAGATTCCCCTAAAAACCTAAAGCGATGAATCGTTTAGAAAGGGAGTGAGAATACATAAAGGACTGGGTAACTTACGGAACATTCTTGTTCTGGTAGTTACCCTCCTGTCTGCTACTGAAAAGTAAACAGTATTTAAAGCAAAATTGAAATTGACGATGTTTAATTCAGGTTTATTCGAAAGCTGTTGATTTCTAACGTGAAACAGAGGGATGTTGTGGTGAAAATAAAGAAAACAGTACAAATTTATCATATAGGGCTAGGAAAAATAATTTCCTCAACAAAAAGGTAAAATAAAAAAAAAAACTCTGAAATAAAAATGTATCAGATATCGCTTCAATACGTCGTCGCACTTACATGAAACATGTTTCTTTTACTTATGAATAACTTTCACATTTAGCAATACTAAAAGGATACTCTTATCTTTGCTCATAATGAAGTACGTTCTATTGTGTAAAAATAATAATTAATGTATTTGTTTATATTTGTAGATGTAAACTGTACGTGCATCGAAAGTAACTGCTTTGGTTGCATTAAAGTTCAGAAGGTACGTGGTGAAATAATATTTATTGCCTATGAAAAGGAATTTATATTCTGTAAGCATATTAGAATACACAATGAACTAATTATGTGCAAAACAAAAAAAGAAAAAAAGAAGAGAGATGTCGTCATCTTCCCCTTTTCTCTCTTGCGCATTCATTTATGTTTCTGCATATCCATCTTTGTTAAATAGGAAGATAGGACCACAGCCAGTAGCAATACTACAATCGATTGCAGTAGTGTCTTAGCAGTAAAGAATAAACGTATTACAACTTCATACATGATGCAGCATTTTTTCACGGATCTCAGTGTTAATAACGTCATATCTGGCAGCTGTACTTACAGCTGACACTAGAGTTGAAAATTGCAATATTTACTTTTCTTTCCCTACCAGTGCTACCGGTAATCCTACTACTTACTACGTCATGTATGTAGTATACCAAAACTACCAAACTATAGTTTAGGTATAGCCCGACTCTCTACTAGTGATATATCGGGATATAGAATTGTATGAACGTTAATTGAAAACACTGTCACAGGACATTACCACTTACGGACAGTTTATTCCCACAAAACAAATACAATGATGGTGCTGCCAGATACAATTCCCTGAGAATCTTCGTATACTCAACAGGATTTTACCCTTCCGAGTAACATAGTCCAGACTATCGTCAGCACATTGCACGACTGCCTTGTTCGCCCTCGACTCCAACTATTGGCTATTGGCAGCAACTCGTCACCTCTTGGTTTTTTGTCGGTTACAATACATAATAAATTAAATAACAATACCAAAGTGTGACTATTATAAAGTTCACCCGACTGAATCTTTTATCACTGGTTATGTCATATACCAAATGATTTGTGCCTTTGTGATTTAGAAAAACACAAGGCCCTACTTTTTGATATCGTAAGTTCATGTGCAATAAATTTTAAGCAGCTCCTAATAGAGCCGCCATTTATAACCTATTAGCTGACAAACGTGGACTGCTTCGGTATTCATTTAGCAAATTTTCTATTGGAAACATAAACAGAAAATGAACTGTGTTGTAGTATAATATAAAAAAATTTCATTTCCCTGTATTCGCGTAAACAGCTTTGAAATTGTGAAACAACTACTGTTCGCTGGGTGCAACTGCTACACGTGTCTACAACGCGATTTTGTGAACGACTCTATGGCAACGCCTTTGAATAGCTCTATAGAGGTTATTATTTTTCCTACAGCCCTTTTCACTTCGCAGTTCAAAGCTGTCAAAAGCGCTCCCAGGTGTCAGGGGTTTCTTTCAGCTGACTTGACCGTAGGAGTGTCTTAGCAGTAAAGAGTAAATGTATTAAAACTTCATACATGATGCGGCATTTTTTCACGAATCTCAGTGTTAATGACGCCACATCTGTTTAACTATGTGTGGTACAACGATATACTTCTGTAAGTGCCTTTAGCGGCACATGTGAATATGGTCTGCGAAATTTGTTGCGAATACAGTTAGTAGCACAGAAGTAATACATTTAAATATCAGCAAGCGCCAGCTTTTCAAGCATCTCGTTGTTTATGACGTCATATCTACTGAACTGTGTATGATACCATGGTACAAGTTTGTAGGTGCATTCAGTGGTATATGTAGATGCAGTCTGCGAAATTTATTGCGAATAAAGTTAGTAGCACAGAAGTAGTAAATTTGAAAGTCATGTTTAAGACAACATATCTCCTAAAATATGAGAGACCCCCACAGCAATTGTTGGCTGGTAGTAAGGGACGTAAATACCATGTCTGGTTGAAATTGGTTCAGTGGCTTAGGAGAAGGTGTGGAACATATACACATATTCACCTACCTACATCCATTTTTATAATATGTATGGATTTAATAAAAGTTTATAATATTTCCCCCAAAATCAATAACATAAAAAATCTAAAAACTTTAATGTATTCAGAAAATGTTATGATACAATATTACCAAAACAGATTTTCAAAACATGTAAAAGTAAAAAAAAAATGTGTCGTGTCTTGAAACTGAATTTTAATTATTAATAACTTCTGAACTATGCAGTTTCAAGATAAACTACTTGTTTTTCTGAATTCGAAACAGTCGATCTACAAAACTGACTCTCTTGTTGTTTTCTAAGCTTCAATTTTGACACATATATTTTTATATAGTAATGAGTTTACGATATCCTCGATTCGAGGAATCTGTTGAACTATCTTCAAGTGAAACCAATTGCATCATGAGATTCAGAACTGAAGAAATTGTACCTGTAATAATAAGAGATGAAATATCTTACTAAATAGATAAGTTAACAAAATCATGAACTGCACTTACGGTGCAATTACGATTTGTTGTTATAATGGAGATAATGAGAGGTGTCTGTAACATCTTAATGGTGGAATAGAAAACATGCTAAGTTTTAACAAGGAGTCCACTAACATTAGCTTTCATTTTACATCGGTTTCAGCAGCACTGTAAGAAATTACGTGATAAGCGCCAAGTATTCAAATCCAAGTTTAACGGTTTCATTGTGTTCCACACTTTCTGTTCTAACGGGAGTTCCTCTTCGTAGATGATAAATTTTCTGTTTTGTGTTACTTATCCATGTACTCTATCAAAGTTTATTCTTGTTTTATTAATTCATTAATTCATAAATGTTCGAATCAACATTGTGTAAACTATCTACCGACTCATTTGGTGACCACGCATCTTTGACTCGCATGGCAAATAAATAAAATAAAACAATTAGTGGCAGTCGTGTCTGTTGCCTGTCACGCAGGATCTTCTTACGGCCACTGCTTGTACGCCATGTTACATGACTGCGGGTGGTACACCACACCTTGTAGACTGTCAGCGTTGATGTAGCAACAAATCGGGCGGGCAACTTCATGCTCGCTGTGGTTATGAGCACGTCTTACGGTCATGTCAAACTGTCATTTTGTCATGTCTCCACGTCCTCTCATCTTACTGCAATAGTTACAAGCAACCGAATGGTGCATACGCATCACTCCACTGCAACAATTGCTTCAGCTGTGGGAGGCAACATGGCCGCCTGGTTCTGCAACACTCCAAGAAGACCATCGTGCTCTTTTAACGCCCTGACTTAAGTATCGTCCAATAACAAAATGCATAAACTCTTTGTGAGATGTTGCGGCCATTTTTGGTATTACTCTTTATCACTGTACTTATTAATTTTATAGAGCCTTACGCGTTTCGGCATTTTCAAAGGCTCAAATATCTGTAACACATTCTTAGGCAAAACGAAAGTAAAGTTGTCGAACAGGAATACAAACTATATGGTCTACATTATTTGATGACATCTGAATTGTCAAACATGGATTCATTATTTGACGACATCTGGGTGTACGTAGATATCATCAAGTAATGAAGACCAGATACTTCGTGTCCACGTTGACAACTTTAGTTTTGTTTTATCTAATAACGTGTTATAGATATTTAAGCCTTTCAGAATGGCGTAAGGCTGACACGCGTAAGGCAATATAAAATTAGTAAATGCAGTGGTCAAGATTAATACCAGTAACTGAGAAAATTTTGTCCGCTGAGCTTAGTTAATTTTATCATATTTCCGACAGTGTCATTAATGAAGACATACCGCGAATGGAGAGACCACATGTGGATACCTTTACACAGAATAGCATACGTTTCCCACAGACAACGATAGAAAAGACCACAACGATCTCAGAAAAGATTTCAGAGTATCAGATATATCACCGCTGGCTAGTTCTGAGCCATCATACACACAAAGTTGTCGAGGGAATTACTGCTGTTCACCGTAGACATGTGGAGTTGCCGAACCGCTGCATCTTTATGTAAACCATGATATCAGCTCCTGCTTTAAGTGGCACTAACGTACAGTAATATGGAAAGAGAGAGCAAGCCTGTCTCCTGGAGTGAATCGTGATTCACGCCTTATAATGCGTATGGACAATGAATGGTAAGCTGCTTAATATCTGAGAAATGCCTGTTGACAGATAATTCTGGCTGAAACTCTGAGGGCTGAATTCAGCTGAGAAATATTCGTTTGGCCTAACGCTATACCACAACTACTGCGACACGGGACTTTTAACGCAAGTGATTACTTACTGATGTGGCAACTATTTAACGTCCCCTATTCCCCTTTATTGGCAATGGTATCATTAAACAGAATAATTATTTATCTTACCCCATTCGAGAATGGTATATGATTTGTTACAGAGGCGCAACAAAGACTCTGAGTCACTCTGGCTTGAAAACTTGTCTATTTTTAATCAATAGTAGCATACATGGATATCAGGTAATAGCAAGATTCAAGCGTTAGTCTCAGGGACGCAATAATTGAAGGGAACAAGAGTGCTACTCACCTTGGCCAGTCGATTATTCCATCCCTGTTATGATGCATTATGCGTTTAGGTCGTTGCTGCTTAAGCAGTCTTTAATTTGAGAGCATTTATGACTTCATCAAACGTTCAGCGGTCGCCAGTGACAGTGATAGAGATTAATGAGTGGGAATGTCCGGGAGTGCTATGAAACACACGTTGGTACAATGCAACGTTTTCTGTGGACATTTCATTACAGCATTTGCAAAAAAGACGAGGGAGTCGTAAGCGGAGTGTTTCACGATACGCCAGTGATTTTCCACTGCTAGTTTCATTCCTCCTGACAGTTTTATTACGCCTATTCAATTAAAGAGCAGTCTGCTTTTACAACTGTTTCAGTTTAGTGCATCTTTCTCCGAATGGGCCGTGTTAGGGCATTTACTGCAGGTGTGATGGGTGATATATTGCGTACTTTGTAGTTTGTTGACAGAACAGCACAACTACGTTTATCAACAACCCATATCTCTTGACAATGCGGAGAAGTTCGTAACACAAAAAGCATGAGTTTCATTACATTCTTTAGATTAGACCTTTTTTCAACACAGTATGTAATCAATATTGTATTACACAGTCAAAGGTTAAATAGTCAGCATTCAAACAGACGTCTATCAAACAGTTTGATTCAATACACTGCAGTTGTTAATTAAATGTTAACTGAGTTTGGTCACGTTTCATTATGGCGAACGACAGGGCTAGCGGTTGAAAGGCTTACGCGCGACTCTGACTGACTTCTCACATAGAAATAACTTGGGATAGACAAGGTTGCGCTCGAGACGAAGTCTCTATCCACCCTTAACCTTCTTCACCAATCTCGCGGCGTCTCATCAAATCATTAAAAAATAGGACTTTCTCAAAATGCAACACACTATCTATTTTGGACAATCTTTTTCATTCGCAGTTGTGCTGACCACATTCAGAATTACTATTAAATTTAAAAAATTAATTTAGTTAATTAACTGTAGCATAAGGAACTCGTCGAACAGTCATCTATCGCCTGTCTTGGTGGCTACACATCAGCTGCTGTGCCTGTTTGTGCGTCTTACCTATGTAACAGAAAAGTTACGTTCGTATGCAGTGCATGTAGTGATTTGTTTAAACGTGCGGAAAGTAGGCTACAAGGTTTTTAAAAACTATAAATTATTAATTATTTTTCCTTTTTTAAAATCAACAATTTAGAATATGTAAAAAAAGAGGGATTGCCGCAACTATGGGGACGCGATCACGACAGTTGTGTTAAATCATTTAGTTTAAGCATTTTGTTGATGTAGGACCAGCAACCGTTTTATTTCATGAAGAGTTTATTACAAATCTGTCACAGGTGCAGTACCAATATTTTGGCGAGTAGTTTCGAACTGACTGGTTCATTCCCGAGCTTGACCTACTGAGGCTGCACTGAAAGTGACACGCATCTAAAGCTGGCAGTACGTGCATCGTACAGAGAAACCCTGCATAAATGTCACAGTACACACATGCTCCGTATATAAGTCAGAATCAAACTGAAAACTATAAACAATATACATAGTGCAACTGTGACAGATTGTAATAAATTCTTCATGATACTTTGTAAATCACTGTCGCACGACACGTAAACTGGTGCTTTGGTATCGACACCTGAGCTGTAAGTGGCGATGGACAAGAAGAGGTGGGCAACGGCGGTAGGACAGAGGAAGAAGGGCTGAGGCCGCAGGGAACTGGATGGAGGAGCGTGCAGCAGCAGGAGACCCATGTCACACGTGACTTCAATTGAGCTTTCTACCTTTCAAGAGGTTGTGGGGCAGCCTTGTTGTCTATCAGGTCAGTAGACCAATTATTTGTTTATAAACAAAATAATGTCACACTTACTACTCTAGGATGCTTTTTAAATGATTTTATTACTCTGTGTGATTTTCTGTGTGAACTGTTAATAACTTTCTCATCTTATTATTTTTCTTTATTGTTTCCCACGTTGGCTAGATTACCCAAATTTGTGACAAACCAGATCGCTGTTTCTTGCATGTAGTCTGGATAAAGCGAGGTTGTTTTGTACCGCACTTACATCTGTGGCTGCTGTCATACACAATTAGTACTATGTGGCTAAAATACATGGCTCCTTAAAGTAATATTGTGCGAACTGCCTCCATGACGATCGCAGAGGTCTACTCAGCGCCACATAAACATGCCTCATCTGCTTCCTTCTGAGAGTGCTCTGGGCGGCAAAATTGTGAATTTGTTGGTAAAGGTTTCCTTTTATACAGATTACTTATTAACTCTTGTCCAAACTCTACTGTTGAAAAAAATTTCCACTGTCACACATAACGAATTATTTAATTGTAAGTTGTATTATGGTAGTGAGCAGTGCAGGTTCTGGCCAAAATAAACACTGGGCGATGCATCACCCAAGGTGAAATAAGATAGAGGTGTAATGTGATACTCCACCAATACCTATTGGGCACTTGTCCTTGGTACGTTCAAAGTCAGGATGTAACCTGATATTTGTCATACCCTCCCTCCCCCCCCCCCCCCCCCCCACCAACTTCACTCATACATCTTCAGCAAATTCATGACCAAAAAAATTGCGCAGAGTTGAAGCTCACCTAGTCACTGTGACAGCTGTAGCCAAGATTCCAAGATGAGGTCAAAATCCCCCACTGGTCTATTCCCATAGCATGGCTAAGTGGAAAACCCTTGCCTCCCATTTCCACTCTCGACCAAAAGGAATCAAGCTCCCCCTTCTTCCCCTTTTTATTACTATTCAAATTGTGCGGCAAGGTCACTGTCCTGGCGACAATACTCATTCCCTTAAAAAGACGGCACAGCCATCGTGGGACTGACGGACTCAGCCAAGGCAGAGGCAGCCAGCTGGACTTTCGTAAAGTGTCAGCTGCCATAGGAACCAACCTGACGAACAGCAGCCACTGCCAGCACTATGATGCCAGTGCACTCAGCCAAAAAGGTATGAGTGCATGATGCAAACATGCCAGAAAACAAGCCACTGGAGAGGGTGGTGCATATAAGAGAATCAAAGTGGAAATTAGTACAGAAGTTGGCACTGAACGAAGAGTGAAAACTTGTGTGCAAATGAGATACAGAAAAGAAACACGAAGAACCGTCTGGAAGGTGGAATCAGAGTATGTAATGACGCCATACTAGTGGCAAAAGAAATCATGCCTGTGAGAGTTGGAGCCATCCCTGTGGCAGCAGGGCCTGGGCGGCGGAAAACATATGCATCCAGTAAGCAAAAAAATGGAAATCTGAAAACCCATGTGGAAATCGCCATTGGACCAGGCTAGGATCGGCAGAAGATCCCATGCTATATAATTTCTTAGACTTTCCCGGCGATTTTGTGACATCTCGTTGAATCGGGTGTACTGCCGCTGGTCTGCGTTTTTCTAACACAATATTTCGACGTCGTACCTCGGCGTCCTCATCACCTGATGAGGTGCGATGTCGAAATACTGTGTTAGAAAAACGCAGACCACCGGCAGTACACCCGATTCAACGAGATGTCAGATTCCATGCTGGTGACAGAGCTGTGCCAGCATCAGAATGGAAGGGTCATGCCACCAGCAGAAGGAAAACACCATACTGGCGGCAGAATGGAGCCATGCCGGTGGCCAATAGAGACTGCCAGCAGTTGAATGGAGATTGCTGGCAGCAGAATAGTGCCACGCTTTCTGCAGAAGAGAAATCCGAGCCTGCTGACGGTGTGGCTGTGCGACTGGCCACAGGCAGAGACGACAGTCTGGGTACAAAGGCAGCAACAGATTCAGGCAGAATAGCGGGGGAAATGGCGACCAAGAAGTGTGGATGAATCTTGGCGCTATCAGCATGGGCAGACACAGGCCGACCAGTGGAGTGTTGGCAAAGCACCAACAGCTGATGGGAGACCAGGTCTCAAAGCGATGACAGCTGCCAGAGACATAACGGTGCTGACAAGGCCTGTCAGGGTAGCAACATTCAGGGAGGACACAGTGGCAGCCAAGTCCAGGAAGGACAGAACCAGATGGAAGCGCCATTGTTCTTCCAAGGCCGAAGGAAGGCTGGCAATGAATGCAGGCTTCTGGCCAATAGTGCGAGCACATCGACTGTGGCCAGTGTGGGGTAGCTACCAGGCAGGGCAGTGGTGGCAGACGAGGTGCTATGTGTTGGATTGCAGCAGATGCCCACACTGTCAGTTGGAACATCGAGGCTGAGCTGAGTCTTCTCGTCGCCAGCTAAGGTGTCCTTACATTGTGGTAAGGGCAGCAGGCAATAAAGTCGGCTCCCAGAGTTCACTGAAAGAATTATTTATTGGGAAACACAAAAGTAAACAGTTCACATTTCTGATGTGAATAGAAAATAATAGCCACTTCTGGTAGAATCATAAAATCTCTCATGTGGAATCCAACATAAGATCCTGTGTCCGGTCAAGGTCCTACATGGTATCCAGCTCAATGGGGCCTAGGCAGGCTGATGAGACATTGGCAATGCACTGGTATCTGTTGGGAGACTCGTGCATGTGTGCGCTGGTGAGTGATGCTGATGCTTCTAGTGGAGCCTGCTGGAGTCTGTCATGTGCACAGAGTGACATGATTCTCTTGCGGTCTTCTAATATTTAGTACGGATACAGTGTGTTTAACTGCATGCAGCTGGCATCGGCGGATGACACCAGGATTATGACAGGTATGTAATGTTGGTGGCAGTGGGGCAGCGACAGGCCTGGCAACAGTAATATAAATTAATGATGTCATGTCATTTTCTGCAAGCACACCAAAGCATGACCGCCTCCTATTGCTATGTACAATGTGTTAGATATTTTTTGACCAATTTTTTCCAAAGACTTCTTCTTTGGGAAGAGAAATGTAAATGTGAAACTGGACAATCACCACCGTGCGAGATTTAAATACGTAACCCATACCCAACGTTTAACAAGTAGCACAATGCGGGCCCACGTATTTACAAGGTTATTTTGACTACGCTTGCACAGATTTAGCTGGGCAGCCCTTACTCATCTTCCATACAGTGCTGATCTCTCCCCATCCGATTTCTATATTTTTGGAGCTCTGAAGAAAGACATGCGTCTCCACCGATTTGATTAGGATGAAAATGTGCACGCTTGGGTATAATCATGGTTCTGTAGGTAACCACAAACATTTTCTGCCTTGTCTCGCATTAGGATTATTGTATTAACAATTATGGCGACTAATTTTAAAATAACGAACAGTTCACTTACTTTTTTCCATCTGTCTCGTTTTCTTTCTTTCTTTTCTTTTCGAGTGCATCTTATAATACATATCATGAGATATCTTTTGTAATATGCACGTTGTGGTTGGTAAGGCTCGAGATATCCATCTGTAACCTACGTGCTTTGTACAACGATACCCCACGCAATCTTCAATAGATCCAACCTGCTGCAGGTAGTTTCAGTGTATTTATGAGAGGACGGAACATTTTGTCTCACAACGAAGGCTACTTTTTGCAGGTGAGTTCGTCAGTTGATCACTGGCTACACGAAACAACATTCCTTTCCAAATGAACCAACCTATGTCTTTTTTATTTGCACTGTGGGTATGACTAGTGTACTTGCAACATTTTGGACGGAGCCAGTAGGCTGAAGCATTCAGTTTCTTTGTCTACTCACTATCAGAGCACCTCTGTCTTTTCCTGCCATTTTTTTTGGAACTGACTTCAGTTAGGTCGAGTAAGTTTTTCCTTAGTTTCACGCCCTGCATCACTATTTCGCCACATTCGGTACTCGGATGTATAGTGAGACGTGTGCTGTCATTGAACCACAAGAGCTATATTTTATTATTGTTCCTAGTCCGGCCCCCACCCACTTGCTTCTTTGTAAACGTCCAGTATGTCCGATATTTTCACGATCCCTTGGTATTCCGTAAGTATTATGGTAACATCATCAGCATAGGCGCTGATGGTAAATATCGTGCACTAACATGTGGCAACGTGTAGTCCTGCTCGTAATACGTATCAATGGTTCTAAAGAGAGGTGATCAGTTTCATTGATAAAGGGCAATTCCTAAGAAAGAACGTTGGATTTTGGAGTGCTTCGTGAGATGTCCGTTTATTTGCACTTGAAAATCATTTTGTACTGATTTTGTTGTAACAAATCTATTGTTGCTTGTGTAAATGTGAAATGCTGTAACACACTCCTTAGGCACTGATGGTTGACCTTATCGTAAGATTTTCTCTAAATCGATGTTCAATAGCCTTAGTGTTTGTTCCTGATTCTGTCATGAGAAGAATGATGTGTCTCTTAAGGAAGAAATTGCATCTAGGACGCTTTTGTTCAATACGCTACACGTCTCTTCTGACCTGAGGAAGCCTGGAAGGGCTTATTTTAATTTTGCCGCTATGACATGGGATATTATTTTCGAGTCTGCGCTTAACTACGTTATCGCCCTGAAATCCATTATTCTTTGGGGTTTCTTTTTGTTGGGAACGAGTACAATTATTCCATGTTCTTTTTCAGATTATAAGTGTTCACAGCGTTGCTTCTCTCTCACTATCCCGGTGAACTCTTTCCTGATGACTGATCAGACAGTTTTATAAAATACGTAGGGGCTGCTGCCTATTCCTGAGTTCATGGGTTTTTTAATTATGTCTTCTATTTCTCTTTCAGGTATTGGTTCTGACAAAGTAGTAATATTTTCGTGTGATAGACGTGTACACAATTTTGTAACAGCTATGTTACTTTAGTAACATCAGATGGATGTGCTCCATACAGCAACTGAAAATGATCTTTATCCACTAACATATTCGCTCCAGTTCGCAGACAGAATATTACCTATATATACGTCCTGACACGTTAGCGTGACCACCGCTTATATTCGTCGTTAAAGTGCAATTAACCACTCACAGACGCTACAGTGGACGGGATATAAAACGTGTCAGGGGACGCGGAAATCAGTGCAGTCGTTGTCGTAATGCGGACACGGAGTGATTTGGCATCCAAAAGGGCATGCTCAGTGGCTTTCCAGCCAAGGGTGGAAGAATTCCCGAAAAGTATGAGTTTGTAAAGTATTAGCATTTCGCCGTGGTTAAAGTATACTGCCCATAGCAAAATGTCGCTGTCCGAAACCGGCGCTGAGGCAGCTGTGGTGCACCAAGGGCCATACATACAGGGGTGAACGACGACTGTTGAGGTGGATAAACGTACAGCTGTTGGGCAACTGACCGCCATGGCTCCACACAAAGTCATGTAATAATGTTTTAATGATATTTCCGCCATTTGACTGCACATCATCGTTATTTTATACTACTTCAGGATTTTGGCCTGAAGACATTATCAAGTACAACAATTTTGAGTACAATCAGACTTCGTTAAGCCATCGTCATGGTCTATTGAACAGGACGCCCCAGAGTGTAGACAAGTACAAAACCAAAGAAATGTATGGCAGGAAGGTAGCAAATATAACTTCCACCCCAAAACACTGTTGTTTTATGGCTAGAAAATATGTTCGCTACATGTCTGCCACACATTTCTTTGGTTTTGTACTTATCTTGTAAGTAGGCTGTTTAGGTTTTTTTTGTTGGTAACGCCACGTAGCGCTCTATATGAAAATCACTGACTGTGCTGTGTGAAGTCTGTGGCTGGTTTGCATTGTTGGAATATTTGCTATTGTAGTGTTGGGTAGATGGATGTGAACAGCGCATAGCGATCCGCAGTTGTCGAGGTGAGCCGCCAGCAGTGGTGGATGTGGGGAGAGAGATGGCAGAATTTTGAGAGCGGACGATCTGGACGAGTGTCCATCAGAAAGAGTAAATTTCTAATATTGGATATCATGAACTGATATATATATATATATATATATATATATATATATATATATATATATATATATATATTTGATGACTTTTGAACATTATTGAGGTAAATACATTGTTTGTTCTCTATCAAAATCTTTCATTTGCTAAGTATGCCTATCAGTAGTTAGTGCCTTCAGTAGTTAGAATCTTTTATTTAGCTGGCAGTATTGGCGCTCGCTGTATTGCAGTAGCTAAGGTAACAAAGATTTTTGTGAGGTAAGTGATTCATTAAAGGTATAGGTTATTGTTAGTCAGGGCCATTCTTTTGTAGGGATTATTTAAAGTCAGATTGCGTTGCACTAAAAATATTGCGTGTCAGTTTAGTGTTGATCAGAATAAGTGAAGAGAGTAATGTCTGAGTACGTTCACTTTTGCTCAGCTGTTTGAAAATCAAATAACGTAGAGGTTTATCAACACAGTAATTCATTAATGTTTCTAAGGGGACGTTTCAATCTACACGCTGAGGCGTCGTGTTCAAAAGATCTTTACTATGACTTGATTTAACAAACTCCAATTATACCCAACACTGTTGTACTTGATAATGGCGTAAGACCGAAATCATGGTAGCAACATCAAATAGAGAAGTTGCACAGTCAAATGGCGGAAATATCATCCAAACATATATCATCTATCAGTGTTGGAGTCTACACTAAGCCTGCCATCCCCACCCTTTCCATCCCTTCCACTTCTTAGTGGAGTACTCAACAAGCTACATTATGGACAGCTGTAGATCTTGAAACCTTCCCGTCTACTCTATATCTCTTTTGTTACGCAACCTTCCCTTTTACAATAACCTATGAAACCTTCCCTTTGCATTTCTACCTCTTGCTTAGTAATGACAAATGAAATCTTCCCTTTGAAATTAATTCTCTTTCTCAATCTTCGCATACAAATTTAATTGCTGCTTATTAAAAGTGATTTTCTGATTATTTCGACGAAACATAGAATGTGTCGTCGTCGTGGCCCTCAGTCGTTATCTGCAATAAACCAAAACTGTTCCTTACCTTTTTGAAAGTTACTGGATCGCCATCTGGCTGCTACATCGAACTGTGACATGAATATACTTACTCTGGTTTACTATACTCTATTAACTGCTGGTGGGCTGTCATAATAAGTGGCTGTATTTATTACCAAAGCTGACGTTATTCTTTAATTAATTTGACAGAAGTTACGTAATTCATAGTTACACTTTTTCTTGACAACAATAAAATTTTTGCAAAGTTTTATGTTGATGGTTTTTGGGACGGATTATAATCAGTAATGCAACATTGCTGGCAAAAATTAATTATATTCTGAAAACATTTCTTCAAATATTTACTGCTGGTAGTGAAATGATTTTACAAACGTTCAAATGGGACTTACTTTTTACAATAATCTTACAACTAGCATTGCGCAAACATACCTTCAATAGTCTTGAGTTTCGCAAAGAAAATAATTCAGTAATATTAGTTCCTCTTACGATAATAGTAAGCTGATGTCTCTACATCCGTTTATGATCTCTTGTAAATCATAGCTGGTGGCTGGCAGGCACACAGCTCCTCTCAACCTCTCGCTTCAGACCTGTTACCAACTCGCTTCACATCTCGCTTACTACTGACTTCCTACGAACGCTAAAGCGCGGCCTCTCCTGCCAACAATGCTTTCTGGTGCAGACAATCCCTGTTACCAATACAAAATGTACCAGTGCGCAGTCTTTCTCGCTCTTTTCTTAAAATGTATCCATACGCGGTCTCTCCCGCCCTTTTTTAAAATTATATCAATTTGCGGTCTCTCTTGACAACAATACTTTGGTGCAGACATTCCCTGGTACCACAATTTTTCCAACATGACAAATATTAATTATTCCTACTTAATGCTATTAATAAAATATGAACATCTTTCATAAATTGTGGTTTGACGATAGACAATAGAAATATAAACGTCTTACAATCTCTGTTTTAGTAGTGTGTTGCTGTTTGGCATTGCATCCTGTCATTTAAATAACAAACGTACCATCAAAAAAGTTGGCCAGGTGCGAGCAGGACTCGAGCACTGAGGGTATATGTACAGAACATCCATTCCGGGAATTGAGGATCTCGATTATTTTTGCCCATTATCGACGCTGATGTTGTTAAGATATCTGTCCCAGGACTCTAAGGCTTTCGAGAATGTTTTTGGTTGTGGTCAAAATTCACGATTCTAGGTCAACGGGAAGTATCCTGTAGATTTTGATGTGAGTTTGCGAGTGTCAAAATATGTGACATAAATGGCAGTATCTTCTGATTGCCTTGACATAGAAGTTTGAAACTTGTACATAGCGAAGGGAGCATAGACCTTAATATGTGGCATAAATTTCGATTTGATACGTCCTCGACAAGGATTCTGTTTTTACCAACTGAGGTAGGGAACACTAAAACCTAGTGTAATATGGCTTATACTCACATGTGTCCTCCTGATTCAGAAATGCAATTTTCTTACGAACTGTAGCCAGTATTCTAGCAGAGCAATGGAATCAGGTGCATAACACAGACTTCTACCAAAAGATAGTTTACAATTAATATGCCGCCAGTACCCATTTTTAGCAGAGTATTGCTATGTGCTGTACCACCTCACACCATAAACATATTTTCATTACAACTACAGCATATACATCCCATCTTGATTTTTAAATATAATTTGCTTACGAGGAATAACTAGTACTCCAGCAGTACTATGGAACTGGATACGTAACATAAATTTTCACATAGTGTACAGGCAAATGATTAAAACTGTAGGAGGACAGAGCATAGTTTATAATCTTTCCCGGTCCTGGTTGACTGTCAAGTGCATTCCTACATAAGCCAACTTTCACGTGTTCTTGCTACTGCAGAATGATGGTAGCGTTACATAAATGTTTTCTGCTTTTATACATAAAAGGAGCTAATCCTCGAAAAGTTCCCCTTTGTATCTGCAGTGTATTTGTTGCATTGTGTTAAATGTTAAACACGAAAACCATAAGACCTCTTTAGGCACTCGCTGGCTGCCAAATATATAGTGTTGCTGGGCGGCGACAGCTGATATGATGCACTGCATAACCACGTGATATAGGCTGTATTTATGCCGACCGCATCTTTTGTCATCTCTAATGAACTGTGAATGTGTATCTCTAGTGCAGAATATCCATGAAACATCAACATATACTCTATGCTCCTCATGTCCGAAGCATGTAAAATAATATGCATATAGTAAAACGTCAAAAAACGGTAACAATTCTGACAAAAGACTTAACATCAGGCAAACGCTGAACAGTAATATTAATTGCTAATCTAAGTCATAGAGATCAATGTAGACAAAATGTTTGTCATTACAGCCCAGAAAGTTTCCATGTTTCCATATTTTCCAACTTTTCCTATTGTTCCATGTTTTTTCCATATTCGTAATGAAGGTAACCTATTTTTTGCTTTGCAATTGACCATCTTCGATGCTGCACTGTAACTTACACATCTTTATACCTTTTATGAATGTGTTTTATCCCTCTACATTTTGGTAGTAGCTTAAGAGAACAGCATTCATCAACCATGTTTTTCGTATTTCGCCAAATATTTTCTTATTTTTCATATTTTCCATATTTTCCAGATTTTTTGTATTTTTCATTTTTCCATATTTTCAATTTTTTCTATTTTTCCATATTTTTTCCTTATTCTATGTGTAAGTGGAAAAGGATATTAGTGGTCTTATTGCTTATCCTACCAGGATTCCTTAACATCCAGCAGTGATTCGGATTCCCCCACCAAGCCTGAAAGAATCTATAAAGTATCGGCAAGATCTCTCGTCCTCCTTCTCCCAAAATGTCAACCCACAAAATCCTTCTGTCAACACACAATGATAACTACAAGACAAACCGTTCTATATATCAAACACAAACATATGAATTGTGAATAACACTATCGCTTCCATGGTAGACTTCCTCTTGAATACAGAAGTTGTAGTTAGGTAGTAACACAGCTACAGTTTCATAGAAAAATTACAGCATCCGCAATCGTCTACACAAAGCTGATGTAGTAGCCTAGAGACATGTGCCATTAGAACATGCGTTTTAACGTCGGGCGACTCCACTTGATATGACATACCCATAGGTTCATTATACAGGGCGGTCCATTGATAGTGACCAGACCAAATATCTCACGAAATAAGGATCAAACGAAAAAACTACAAAGAAGGAAACTCGTCTAGCTTGAAGAGGGAAACCAGATGGCGCTACGGTTGGCCCGCTAGATGGCGCTGCCATAGGTCAAACGGATATCAACTGCGTTTTTATTAAATAGGAACCCCCATTTTTTATTACATATTCGTGTAGTACGTAAAAAAATATGAATGTTTTAGTTGGAGCACTTTTTTCGCTTCGTGATCGATGGCGCTGTAATAGTCACAAACGTATAAGTACGTGGTATCACGTAACATTCCGCCGGTGCGGACGGTATTTGCTTCATGATACATTACCCGTGTTAAAATGGACTGTTTACCAAACGCGGAAAAGGCAGATATCGTGTAGATTTATGGCTATTGTGATCAAAATGCGCAACGAGTGTGTGCTATGTATGCTTCTCGGTATCCAGGACGACATCATCCAAGTGTCCGGACCGTTCGCCGGATAGTTACGTTATTTAAGGAAACAGGAACTGTTCAGCCACATGTGAAACGTCAACCACGACCTGCAACAAATGATGATGCCCAAGTAGGTGTTTTAGCTGCTGTCACGGCTAATCCGCACATCAGTAGCAGACAAATTGCGCGATAATCGGGAATCTCAAAAACGTCGGTGTTGAGAATGCTACATCAACATCGATTGAACCCGTACCATATTTCTATGCACCAGGAATTGCATGGCAACGACTTGGAACGTCGTGTACAGTTCTGCCACTGGGAACAAGAGAAATTACGGGACGATGACACATTTTTTGGACGCATTTCTATTTAGCGACGAAGCGTCATTCACCAACAGCGGTAACGTAAACAGGCATAATATGCACTATTGGGCAACGGAAAATCGACGATGGCTGCGACAAGTGGACCATCAGCGACCTTGGCGGGTTCATGTATGGTGCGGCATTATGGGAGGAAGGATAATTGGCCCCCACTTTATCGATGGCAATCTAAATGGTGCAATGTGTACTGATTTCCTACGTAATGTTCTACCGTTGTTACTACAAGATGTTTCACTGCATGACAGAATGGCGATGTACTTCCAACATGATGGATGTCCGGCACATAGCTCGCGTGCGGTTGAAGCGGTATTGAATAGCATATTTCATGACAGGTGGATTGGTCGTCGAAGCACCATACCATGGCCCGCACGTTCACCGGATCTGACGTCCCCGGATTTCTTTCTGTGGGGAAAGTTGAAGGATATTTGCTATCGTGATCCACCGACAACGCCTGACAACACGTGTCAGCGCACTGTCAAAGCATGTGCGAACATCACTGAAGGCGAGCTACTCGCTGTTGAGAGGAATGTCGTTACACGTATTGCCAAATGCATTGAGGTTGACGGACATCATTTTGAGCATTTATTGCAGTAATGTGGTATTTACAGGTAATCACACTGTAACAGCACGCGTTCTCGGAAATGATAAGTTCACAAAGGTACATGTATCACACTGGGACAACCGAAATAAAATGTTCAAACGTACCTACGTTCGGTATTTTAATTTAAAATACCTACCTGTTACCAATTGTTCGTCTAAAATTGTGAGTCATATGTTTGTGACTATTACAGCGCCATCTATCACAAAGCGAAAAAAGTGATCCAACTAAAACATTCATATTTCTTTACGTACTACACGAATATGTAATACAAAAAGGGGGGTTTCAATTTTATAAAACGCAGTTGATGTCCGTTTGACCTATGGCAGCGCCAACTAGCGGGCCAACCATAGCGCCATCTGGTTTCCCCCTTCAAGCTAGACAAGTTTCGTTGTAGTTTTTTCGTTTGAAGCTTATTTAGTGAGACATTTGGCCCGGTCACGATCAATGGACCAGCCTGTATACCAGCGAGGCGTTTATCAAGTAATGCAACACATTCTTTTCTTGGTTAATTTCGGTTGAAAAAATACAGACTTTGTTGTGGGACATCGTGAACTTTCCCGCTTCAGTCAGTATGGTTCCATGAACATATGATAGCTGGCGGCGCTGTACGTAGCCTTCAAACGGACGCCTGTAACAGAGGTGTTTTCCATGCAGAGAGCTGCCATTGCGTTTCTTTTGGCGGAAAACCAGAGCATCGCAGATATACGTAGGTGCCTGCAGAACGTCTACGGAGACCTTGCAGTGAACAGAAGCACGGTCAGTCGTTGGGTGAGGGTCTGTCGTCATTTGCAAAAAGGTCGCGCAAACCTGACCTATCTCCCACGTGCTGTGACTTCTGCAGTGTTGGAAAATGCGGACACTGCCATTCGAGGTGATCGAAGGATCGCAGTCAAATACCTCACTGCCAAACTGGATGTCTCTGTTGGTAGTGCTGACATGATCGTCCACCAGTTGGGCTACTCAGAAGTGTGTGGCAACTGGGTTGCTTGTCGCCTGACAGAAGACCTTGTGTGTATTGTGTATTGTGTATTGAGTCGAGGACCTAGAAACAACGGAGAGGCTTCGTTCTGCCATAGCCCTCAGTGGTTCATAACCCCACAACAGGCTAAAGCAGTCCACCCACCCCACCGCCGCCCCACACCGAACCCAGTTTATTGTACAGTTCGGCCCCCAGTGGACACCCCCCCGCCCCCCCCCACCCCCCTCTCCCCTCCAGGAACGTATCATACCAGATGAGTGTAACCCCATATGTTTGCGTGGTAGGGTAATTATGGTGTACGCGTACATGGAGACAGTGTTTGGGCATAGTGTAACTGAGGTGCAATAAGGTGAACCAGCCCGCATTTGCCGAAGCAGATGGAAAACCGCCTTAAAAAGCATCCACAGGCTGGCCGGCACACCGGACCTCGACGCTAATACGCCAGATGGATTGGTGCCGGGGACCAGCACGCCTTCCCGCTCGGGAAGCAGCGCCGCACGTCTAGCCGGGTGGGCTACAGAAGACCTTAAAGACCAACGAAGGAATCTGCGCAGAATTGATTTCGAGTTACGATGCTGATGGTGACAATTTTTGTCAAACATGGTGACAGGCAATGAAACTTGGGTTCTTCACTTCTAACCAGAAGCAAAACGTCAGTCCATGGAGTGGCGTCACACAACCTCTCCTCTGAAGAAGAAGTTCGAGGCCGCACCCTCAGCCGTGACAGTCATGGTGACAGTCTCTGGGGACTTCTCCATCTCTGTGACAACACAAGGCCTCATACAAGTCTCCACGCCCGGGAGGAGATCACAAAACTTCATTTGACTGTTCTTATTCATCACTCTACAGCCCAGATCTCACATCTTCCGATTTCCATCGGTTTGGTCTAATGAAGGATGCACTCGGTGGTCAGCAGTATGTGGATGATGGGGAGGTTATTGATGCAGCAAGACGCTGCCTCTGACGTCTACCAGTAGAGTGGTATCATACGGGGTTACAGGTCTTCCCATCAAGAGGGCGTAAGGCAGTCACATTGAAAGCAGATTATGTTAAAAAACAAGGATCTGTAGTCAAAAGCGTGGGCAGTAATATGGTGTATTGGAATCCTGAATAACACCAGCCTAATTTCAGAAAAAAATGTGTTGCATTACTTATTAAATGCCGCTTTTATATTCTTGAAATGGGGTCCAGGCTTTCCTGCTAAAATTTGTTTGCGAT
Source organism: Schistocerca piceifrons (assembly GCF_021461385.2). Lineage (NCBI taxonomy): Eukaryota > Metazoa > Arthropoda > Insecta > Orthoptera > Acrididae > Schistocerca > Schistocerca piceifrons. Next base: position 609,256,360 of record NC_060140.1, read on the forward strand.
ATGTGTATTGCTGGTACAATATAACCCATGTATAGGGGAATATCGCAGTTTCGTCGAGACTCCATGTCTCTACCATGCCCCGTTTTTCCACAAATAAGCATATATACGTCGTTTCAACCATCTCCTGCATCTAGTGGTTATGTTCAAGTTATTGCAAACTTGATTACACCCATTGTATAAACATCTTTTAGTTCCCAAATGTATGTTTGGTGTCATCTCTGTCTCGGACTGGGTGACCCATAAATGTTGTGGCAAACTTCGACGGACTGTAGAGGAGCCCCTGAGGAACAAATCGAGAAATGAAACCGTGGTTTGAAACGTCATTGAAAGACTCTACAAAGCGTCAAAGTTATAGGTGCCGGCGCCTACCACTACGCAAGCCCTTCGGCAGAAAACGTGACTTTGTATGCTGACGGAACGTCTCGCTTAGTTGTTTGTTATTCAGTGATCACTGGTTGCTACGATTGACAATGGAGAAGATGGAGCTTGCTGCTGTGTAGATAGATTTTATCTCCTATGAATACGATGCTCTGTTGCCTTGATGGATGACGGTTCCAGAAATAGGTTTCTACCCATAGTTTATTTGCCTCATGGAAACCTCTAAAGCCTCCAATGTTTTTCGGTATATGAGGAAAATAAACTGCAGATCGAAACCCCTCTCCGAGACAATCATCCACCAAGGCAACAGAACATTGCATTCACAGGTGACAAGGCATGTCTGTGCAGCAGCCAGCTCCATCTTCTCCACTGACAATCGTGACAATCAGTCGCGATCAGTGAACAAAAAACAACATAGCGAGACGTTCTGCCAGCGGTCTGACAGTAGACATAGTCGCGTTGCTGCTGAGGGGTAGGCTGGTGGCTTGGGCAAGCATCGGCACCTATAACTTCGAAGCTCTTTAGTGTTGTTGGATGACGTTCCCAGACATGGGTTGCAGTCCTCGATTTACTCCTCAAGACACCCTCTACAACCCTTCCAATTTATTTCTGGGACATCACGAATAATTAGTGGTTACATTAAAGCTCTACAGCTTATGCCGCTGATGTTGATTACTCCGACTGTATAAACACTGAAATCCCGTATTCCCATTTAGTATCAGGATTTTTCCACATTTTCAATATTTTCCATGTTTTATCATATTCTCTATATTTATCCATATTCAGTATGTAAATGTACAAGAATATTTGTGCTCTCATTGCTTACCATACCAAGTCTTCACCATCCAACAGAGATTCAGATCTCTCCACCAAGCCAGAGAGAATCCACAAAAGTATCTGCAGTTTCGTTTGTTCCTCTTCTTTTTCCGAGTGTCAGCTCAGAAAAAAACTTCCACGACACACTTTTTGGATTCATTTGATTGGTGTTATCTTCATGCGAAGTTCTACAAAATATGAATAATGTTTGTGTGTGCTACACAACTCGAGAGAATACATAAGGAGAAAGATTCGTGAGAAATATATTTGCAGACGACAAGCTACTAGTGCATTATAGTGCACATATTGTCCAGCATGGCCCTATAATGTAAAATTAAGATTTAAATAAAGAAAACCCGCTGAGGATGGTACAAAGATACTGGACCTCATGTGCAGCTGCAGATATCACCAACCAAGCTACTCCTACAAAATGTACTCTGAACAGAAATCCTTCCAAAGAAAGCGCACCGAATGACATCTCTGTGAGAGATATACTACAGACAGGTGCGACAGGGTTTGTAAAAACACATCACAATTAAAACATGAGATTCTTCAATTTCTAAGACGTATAAAATTACCTCTTGGTAGGTCTACCGTTTTATGTTTGCCACTTGGGCTGAAAACGATGAAGATAATAATCGGATTCAACATTATTGGTTTGGAGAAGAGAGAGAATCCAATATTCAATTTTAATTTCTTAGTTCTTCGGAACTGTTCAGTGACACTGCATGCCACAACAGAAGTACACAATTGATTTTCGTAGCTGGTTGCTATTTCATTATCTTACTAAAGATGAAGTGTTTTGCAATTTGATATGAATCATCTGTCTCTCGGCCATCACAGAAAATCATTTATTAAGATTTTAGCTATTTCGAAATCTAACTTGTACAACAAATAATAAAGATCGTAATATATGAAGTTATCAAATATGAATAAATGTCAGTGAAAGTAAAGCCCTGAACTTGTATCTGCGCGGAATGTATGAATCTTTAGGCCCCACAAAACAATTTGGAAACGCAAACTGGCCTCGTGCTTTTACCAGAATAAATATCAACGCACAGACGCTTGCATAACATAAGCGCAACAAAAATAGATTTTGTATAGCTTCTGTTCAATCATTAAATGATAAATTATTCATCAAGAAACTGATTAAGAATTTGACTTCAGATTATAGCTTCTAGCAGTGCGGATGAGGAAGTCACCTTAGGTATATAATAATTGATTCTGAGCGTAAGAAGACAACTGAAGCGTTAGGATCAGCACACAAGTTATACTACCATTTCCCTCTTGTATCTCATAAAGTGCCAGATCACACCGTAGTGTACTGAGAAAATAAATGCTCTTCCGTAAAGGCATTCGTCCACTTATCTTTCTGCATCTGGAACCTAATTTCTTGTAAAGAGAAAATACTTATTGCTTATGTTTTGCAATTCCAGACTTCATTCAGTGAGCTGCCTCTAACGCATCGTAATACTTACATGCCGCGGTTGGCATCAGTAAATAAAAAGCAGAATAGCGGTGTGGCAACGTGCCGCTTCATCACATGCAAACAACAACGAAATTACAAAATTTTAAGGCTTTCGTGGCGAGTTGTTGACAAACTGCCTGTTGGCTTCTGTCTCGAATTCTTCGACCGATGTTTGTCTGATGATTTTTCTGACGTTTCACTAGCGCGAGTGGTTGGCATTGTCAAAGCTTCACCCTCCATTGTTGTGGTGGACTGGAGGTCCTTGGTTTCGAAGGAAATAACTGAGAAAAGAATCTCAGTAATATTTTACTATAGTGCAGTTAATTTATTAGCGCACAGGCGTCCTCAAAGCAGTAAATATAAAAGCGAATCTCACAAAAGTAATCGAAATACACAACTTTAAAGGAAGCAACGACTCGCTTACAATTCAGGAGAGAATGATAGCCATGAATCTAGAGCTCTACGGATTGAGACGATAATAATGGCTCCTAAAAGCAACGAAAATGGATTTTACATAGCTTGTATTCAAAAGCGAGCAAACTACGAAATTCCATTTCACCATGCAGATGGATATTGAGTGGGAGTGTAGTAACTGCAGAAATTTAGAATGTACCCCCGAAATAAACTAATTAGTCATTTAAAATTCACCACAACACGTAATTGGAATGATCTCACCCGATTTCTACACTATCGCAGATACTACGAAGCAGTTCTCTCCAACCAGAGAAAGACAGGTTTCTCCCAAATCAAACAGAACTCTTACCAGACCCGGAACATATAATGGCGGAAGAACGTTCAAACAAGGAATACCTAGAGGTTTCTAAACCTCGAAAGCTTTCTATTAGTTGAGGAGTGCGAAAATACCTCGGAGGGCATATGAAGGGGTTGATCAAAGAGCTTATTTCGATCAGAAGTATTAAAACTGAGGAAATTGCGAAAAGGTAGGAAATTAAGGAGACGGGACCTGGATAAGTTCTAAGAACCAGACGTTATTTAGAATTTCATAGGGAGCATTACGCAACGATTGATTAGCACACGGGAAAGGAATACAGTAGAAGAAGAATGCGAAGCTTTGAGAGATGAAATACTGAAGGCAGTACAGGATCAAATAGGTGAAAAGACAAGGCTTAGTAGAAATCCTTGGATATCATAGGAGATACTGACTTCAATTGATGAAAGGAGAAAATATAAAAATCCAGAAAATGAAGCAGGCGAAAGGGAATACAAACGTCTAAAAATGAGATGGACAGAAAGTACACACTGGTAAAGCAGGAATGGCTAGAGGGCAAATTTCATTAGGGGGAAGGTAGATACCGTTTACAGGAAAATTAAAGAGGCCTTTGGAGAAAAGAGAAGCAGTTGTACGAATATCAAGAGTTCAAACGGGAACTCAGTACTAAGCAAAGAAAGGAAAGCTGAAAGGCGGATGGAGTATGCTGAGTGTAGCAGAGACATGAAGAGCATAACAAAAGCAATGTCGCGATTTATGAACAGCTAAAATATAGTGGGTAAAATGAGTCTGTCAAACGACTAGGCAACTTTCAAACGAAACACAGTGTAACCAGTCACTAAAGGATAAGTTTTTTTTTTCAAATTTACTATTACTCTGCGTTTCAGAGACTTTGCTCCATCATCAGGTGGCATTTCGTGTGTTCAGCTCATGTACGTTACTCCTGGGAAACCAGTCGTGTGCATCTTCGTTGTGTTCATTCCTCGAGAACACTGCATTTGAGCTTATCAGATTATCAAACTTAAATGGATCACTTGTTGTGGATTCATATTTGGTATTATCATAATACATTATTATGAATTCTATTTTAACGATTCATATACAAAATGGAGCTGACAGTGTATTGATTATGATCTAAGTACGAAGAGTAATCTGCTTGATTTTCGCAACCATTTTTTTCTTAAGTGCGTCCTCCGGTGCGACGAATGTCGTAAAGGAAAAGCTGCATACGTGTTGTAGACAAAAGCTGTTTGCAGTGTGGGCTCCCAAGACGAGTCTAATGAATGGCCGACGCGCTGCCTTGCACTGGGAATCCTGAACGAGACAGAATGTCCTTGAGCGAGCGAGACACACATCCGCTCGGAGCGCGGCTGCAAGCTCTTCGCACGTTTCTGCTAATACCTGGGTATGAAAGCCGCGCAAGGGCGGTTCGTGACTCTGCGAAACGGTCCGTAAACGCTAGACATCCGCATTCATACGTTGTTTAGAGCGAAGCGCTCGGTTCTGTCTGGGGCCGCGCACTCTGTGGCAGAGCAAACACGGAACAACGGGCCAGTCGTTGGCAACATAGTTTCAAATTGAGGGTTCCAGTCTGGTCCAGGAGAGAAACGAACGAGAGAAAACGGTCAAGCTGGCTGGAATGGTGAAGGAGAGTGCTTCTGTAGCGGAGGTAATTTGGAGCACTTCTGTACACACAGATAATGGACTCAAATGCGATAATTTATTACGAAAATTTAAACGGACTTTTAGCTAGAATTAAAAATGCTCTTATTGCAACAGAAACAGTGGCGAATATTTGTTGTTCAGAGTTAGGGATGTAGGAGACTGAAACTAGCTTTTTGACTTATGTGGCAGCTTCAAAGATGTTTTAATCAAAACATGATGACATTTTTACTTATTAGTGTCAGAATCGAGTAATATAATGCAAAGCTTCAAGTAAAATAACATGAATATCATGTAGTATAAAATGGCACTTGCCATCCTGTCATCCATCATGGCATTTTTTATGTCCTGTAATAAACCTCAACATGTCATTAATGTTCAGGATGCATGCATCCCGATTCTGGGATACTTCCTATTACAGAAGCAACCCTATTTTAGTACTTCCTATTGTAGATGTATCCCGCTCTCTAGTAGCACATACATTTGTGTCTGTTTGTTCTTACAACCCTCGCCGTACGTCTAACAGGGGCTGGGTCTAAGAGAGCCCACTGCGCTGGGGAAGTTGGGTTAACTCGAAAAAAGGCGCGAATATGTCAAGATGTTTTGATTTAAATGTCTTTGAAGGTGCCTGATAAGTCGATGAACAGGACATATTCACCTCTTTCGTGCTAAGATAGAAGCGCTTTTCATTCTAGTTCTCGACGTTTACTCTAACACAATATTGGCATTAGAACGCCATAACTTGGCAACCAATATAGATTTTTCTTGACTCGGGTGACGAATGATCCGGTATCCGGTTAAAATCCATAGGAAGCAAGATATTTTCAAAGGATTGAAACTCATCGGAGATGAAAGTCCGATCACCGGTGTACCAAATTTGAACCGTCAATCTTGCTACCGTCCGGAATTACTTAAGGGTGACTGTTTTTGCACGTAAAATCCGAACAGTGTACATACAAATGGTGACATTAACTGAGCATTAGTTTCATCCCAAGTAAAATCTTTTGAAAACTAATCAAGCTATTTGCACAATTCACCCGGGTGCCAACTCTGGTTCGTCGTTCAAATCTCGCTTAATATGCTGTAACGTAACTACAGTAAGATGTTAGAATTGCTGTGCAAAAGTCTGCTGGTCCGGGGTAAACCAAAAACTTTGCACTTTACGTTCCTAGCTCGAATAGGATCCGAGCATCAAGCCCCTGACCCCTGCTCCCCCCCCCCCCCCCCCCTCCCCGCAACCACGATTCTGCTCGCGGCCTTTCAGACATTATTACAGCAGTTCTGTCCTACGACGATAATACTATTGATAAGCGTAATGATTCAGAAGAAATGTGCTCGTTACAGCCAACTCTTAGCTTTGGAAATGCTTTAGTAAAAGTTTTCCGAAAATTTGTTTCAGTAACCTGTGTTACGTTACTTTAAAAGTATTATGACAACTACGTCATTAAAAGTTTCCTTTACTTTACTTCTATGGTCACAAATTTTGTTGTCAACTGATTATCGTTTTCGGTCTATAATACTGCAGTACATTAGGACATTGTTTTTATAATACAGATCTGAAGGTGGTCATTATAGACCGAAACCGGTAATCTCTTGAAAAAAATTTTGTGGCCATAGACGTAACGTAAAGGAAATTTATTTTGTACACGGGTCACTGTTTTATTTGCGACAGTGTCGCAGCTTGTGAAACTCGTTATTATTCATTACTTACATTAAACGCGTAACGGCTATTTAAGCACTAACTTTTCAGTCGCGAGATGGCTGCTGTGACGGAGAGGAAGCTCTCCTATCTCCTCAGTGAATGGAATATGTTCCCCGTGTCATTGGATGTCGTAGTTCCCGTGAATAACTTTCTGTTAGAGTTCGATACTTGATATACGTTCATCAGAAACTGAATGACAGACACCTGCACAAACATCAGATTAAAAATTAGTCCCCCGCCAGAAGACGCCACCCCTCTATCACAGTAAATTCATTCTATACGGCTAGCATAGATTCCATAAGTTCCTTTTATGGTGGCATAGCTAGCTAAATCTGCTCACTGATAATGAGACCGTGAAGAGCTACGAAATTGCGGGAATGTTGACTGATACGTTTCACCTTCTGTTCCAAACAATCTAAGACATTTTTCGTGGCATTAAGATCGGGTAATCTAGAGGGCCAGTCGAGATGTGATAGGGTGCCTCAGTGTTGCTGAAACCATGGACTTTCGCTTGCAGCCCTGTGAACACAGATGGTGTCGTCTCGGAGGACGGCAGTCTCTGCAGCAAATGGTTCAAATGGCTCTGAGCGCTATGGGACTTACCTACTGAGGGCATCAGTCCCCTAGAACTTAGAACTACTTAAACCTAACTAACCTAAGGACATCACACACATCCATGCCCGAGGCAGGATTCGAACCTGCGACCGTAGCGGTCACGCGGTTCCAAACTGACGCGCCTAGAACCGCACGGCCACACCGGCCGGCAGTCTCTGCAGCATTTTCATCGCGAACGTGCAGAAGAAAGGGTAATACTTGGGCACCGAGGGTGTTGAAATATACATCCTGGTCCGAGCTGACTGTAACCTGAATGAGTAGACCCAAGTAGTGATAAGAGAAACACCACCAATACATCAGAGAACAATTTCAGGCCTTAACTACAACCTCCACACACCGCGTCTTAAACTCTGTATTAGACCGTTGTTGCACTCGATGCGATGAGTCTTTTGAAAAGAGTCAAATTGTATCGACCCAGCCATTGTCCAGTTCCTATGTTGTTTGTCATATTGAAGGCGTCCTGCTGTGAGCAGTGACCTTTTGCGAGGTACCCGACTCCGCGTGTTCATTGCCTACGGTTTCCGTCGCACTGTCCACTCAAAAACTTTTTGAGATGGAGCAGAAGTCACTAACAGGAGCAATTCTTCTTAGCTCTCAAAATGGTAAAGAGCAGCAATCAGCCGTCTTTTCCGTTCTAGCTTTATTATAGCAGATCCTGGGTTCGACTAGTAACTAGCCATTATCAATGCAGTCTTTAATGAACTGTGACAAGAGCCCGAACGACAGGTGTAGACGTACCAGAGCATGAATAACAACTCCGAAATGCTGCACTGATATTGGCTAGTTACTAACCGAAATGTAGATCTGCTACACTAAAGCTGCTAGTTACTAGCCGACATGTAGATCTGCTACAGTAAAGCTAGAGCGGAAACGATGGCTGATTGGTGCTCTTTACTATTTTGAAAGTTACATCACAGTTGTGGGTCGCATTTTTACTTTCCTAATGGAAGGTAATTTGATGAATTCTCGTTAGGTTTCAAACAGATTATCATTGACAGTTGCTGACACTCATCTGTGGTCTCTGTTGGTAAGGACGTTTTTACGACCACTGTTCTCACACCGCGTTACATGGCCGCGAATGGCACACCATTCCTTGTAGACTAGTCGGACAGTGCACATTGATCAGTAAATCGGACTCATTGCATGATGCGCACCCAGCAGCTTCCAATACCAACAAAAATTGAATTTTTCAATCTTTCATACAGTTAATGGCCGCATTCAAAGATTTATGGTGCTGTCATAATCTACTCATTAATAGGTATAAACTCATATCAAAGGCTTAAGACAAGTATTGCAGTTTCTGTACGTGTCTTGAGGCAGAATAAGTCAAGACGCGCAAATTTACCAGGCTATTTTCATACAGTTTTTGGGAATGAGAGCACTTAGCGGCTTACAACAAACTTTACAGGTAATTTCAAACCTCTACGAAACTTCTTCTCGCTGACAACCTCCAAGAAAATAATGAAAGGAAGAAAGTTTATAGCTTTCTACATTTCGTTGTTCATGTAGTTAAACTGCAGTAGCCGGCCGGTGTGGCCGAGCGGTTCTAGGCGCTACAGTTTGGAACCGTGCGACTGCTACGGTCGCAGGTTCGAATCCTGCCTCGAGCATGGATGTGTGTGACGTCCTTAGGTTAGTTAGGTTTCATTAGTTCTAAGTTATAGGGTACTGATGACCTCAGACGTTAAGTCCCATAGTGCTCAGAGACATTTGAACCATTTGAAACTGCAGTATGAGACATGGAGTTTTAATTTATTACTTTACTACAAACTCTATTCTCAGCACTTTTTGCGGGCATCAGCTTGTACAGTGACTGCATCTTCAAAATTGTACGAATCACAGTCCAGGAGATACGTTTTATACACGGAAATGTTATTCTTTAAAGAACGGGAGGGTGGCTTTACTGACTGACTCTTCGAGACACAGAAGGCACTGGGGAGCCACCTGATCTGCAACTGCTCCACAGCCGGTCACAGGTAACAGAGATTGGTTGGAGCTGGATTCATGGCGCGTGCATCCCGCTGGATGGGGTCTCCGATATGCTCAACAGGATTTACTCCAAGCGACATGGTGAAAGTGGCAGAATCTCACACACGCACTCTTATGCATTGTGTTGGTGAAGGCATTCTGACAAAATTTAAGGTGCAGTAGGCGAGCAAGCGAATGCTGCTGAACGATTATTCGGGTCCTACATTGTCAGTCGGTGAGAGAGCATGGCACACGTCATGTGAATATCTCCCACATCAAGAATACTAAGCTGCTAGCCGTTAAAGTGGCATCGCCAGCAAGGATAGCAAAGACGGTAATTATACACTTCTAGTGACATTAATGTGAGCGTCGTGTATGTTCGACGACAACATGCAATAAGTACCCGCAGACGGTAGGTGACAGCACTAAGCACTAGCAGTGAGAGGAAATACAAACATTCCCGGGGGTGGGGGGGGGGGGGGGTGGGGGGGGGGGTGGGGGGGGGGAAGAGGGTAGGGGAGTGGGAATGCTAACAACAGTAGAGTTGTTGTCGCAATGCAGAAACGGAGGGATCGCCGTGGTTGAAGTATACCTGTACGACAAAATGGCACTATCCAAAACAGGCGACTAGTCAACTGTGCTGCACCACGGGCCACAGACAACACGGTGAGCGACGGCTGTGGAAATGGCACGGGCGAACAGACGTTCAGCTGCTGAGCAACTGACCGCCCAAGTGAACCGAGGGGCTACCGACAGTGTCTGCTCAACGACTTTTCTTCAAAAATTGCTGCATATCGGCCTTCGCAGCAGGCAGCTGGTCTACGCACCCATGTTGACTGCTGTTCATCGGCAACGAAGGCTGGAATTTGCACGCCGACAACGCGACTGGACGTCCACTGAGAGGCGACAGGTGGCCTTTTTAAAAGGTGTACAACTTTGCTTCCGCCGTTTGCCGACAGGCGGCGGAAACGGTAAGTAACGGTCGAAAGAAACGATCGCAGACGTCAGGGAGTTAGCTTGATAACCTCATTCAAACATTAGTCGATTTGTGTCTGCATCATAAAGTTGTTCTTGATCGAAAAAGTCAATTTACGAGCCTAATTCTCGTCATTTGCGGGAGGTGTTACTGTTTTCTTTCAATATGAAGGAAACGGTGGCTGTCTCATCGAATGCTCTTAAGTATGTATGGTAAGGACGCTATTTGTGAAAGTACGTGTCGTGAGTGGTTTCAGCGCTTCAAGAACGGCCATTTTAACGTCGTAGACCGGCATAGTGGTGGAAGAGAGAATATTTCGAAGATGTAGAATTGGAGACATTGCTGAGTGAAGACTCGCGTCAAACTCAAGAAGAATTGGCACGATTAGTAGGAGTGACACAGCAAGCCATTTCAAAACCTCTGAAGGCTATGGGCATGATTCATTAAGAAGGAACTTGGGTCCCGTGTGAGCTGAAACCAAGAGACGTTGATCGGCGTTTGTGTGTTTGTGAACAGTTGCTTCAGAGGCAAAAACGGAAGGGATTTCTGCATCGCATTGCGAACGGGGACGAAAAATGGGTTCATTACGATTACCCTAAACGCAAAAAAACATGGGGATATCCCGGCCATGCTTCCACGTCGACGGCCAAACCGAATATTTACGGATCCAAGATCATGCTCTGCATTTGATGGGACCAGCTCAGCTTCGTGTGCTATGAGGTGTCAAAACCAAGTGAAACAATCACAGGTGCTCGTTATCGAACGCAATTAATGCGTTTGAGCAGAGCAATAAAAGACAAACGGTCGCAACACAGCGAGAAGCACGATAAAGTAATTTTGCAGCACGACAACGCTCGACCCCACGTTGAAAAAGAGGTCAAAACGTACTTGGAAACGTTAAAATGGGAAGTCCTACCGCACCCGCCGTATTCTCCAGACATTGATCCCTCTCACTATCACCTGTTTAGATCAATGGCTCATGGCCTGGCTGACCAACATTTTCGATTTCATGAAGAAGTCACAAATTTGGATCGATTCGAGGATCGCTTCAAAAGATGAACAAATTTTTCGACGTGGGATTCGCACACTGCCCGAAAGATGAGAGAAAGTAGTGGCCAGCGATGGAAAATGCTTTGAATGATACATGTGTAAGCAATTTGTTTCATTAAGGCCTCAAATGTTGGGGGAAAAACGGCGGAAGCAAAGTTGTACACCTTGCAGATTAATCATGGTTTTTGCTCCATCGCACAGATGGTCGTCAGGGTCTACGTCTTGAAACGTCTAGAACCAAATACCCTGCAGCAATAGTCGTAAGGGTCCTGGCCGGATGAGGGGGCGAATGTTTTCGTTCTGAAAGGCACAATCGATCAACACAAGTATGCATCTATCCTTGGGAACCATGTTCGCCCATACATGCAGTTTGAGTTTCCTCGACACAATAGCCTCTACCAACAGGACAATGCAACGTTTTACGTAGCTCGCAATATACGCGCGTGGTTCAGAGAGCACCGAGACGATTTTACCGTATTCCCTGGGCCACCAAACTCACCGGATTTAAACTCAATCGAGAATCTGTGGGACCACCTCCATCGGGTTGTTCGCCGACAAACACAACGCAGTTGGCCACAGCACTGGAGTCTTCATGGCTCCACATCCCTGTCGGTACCTTCCGGAACCTCTCTGACTCTCTTCCTGCACATCGTGCAGCGGTCAGCGCTACGAAAGATGGTTGTTCACGCTGTTGACAAGTACGATATTGCAGTGCCTGTGTCATTCTGAGTTATGGTGCAGAGTTCCTTTGGACATGCTAGTCACGAATCGTGCACGGATAGTCAAATGGAAAGGCTAACGCTGCCACTAAGCGGGAAATCCGGGTTTGAGTCCTGGCCCGGTAAAAATTTTCTTTATTCTCATTCCATTCTACAGCTGGTGGTTGTCCATGTTCACAGTTGGGAATATATTTAATGTACTTTTGACAAGTGGTCACTTTAATGTGAATGGACAGTGTAATTATAGCCCAAATTAAAACATTCAAATGCTATCATAGTGCACTTATTAAGAGGGGTACTCTTACGTCAAAAGTTTACTATTGTAATACAAGTATCGCAGTTAGAAACTGTGTAAATGTATTGAGGCAGAATAACTCCCGGCGCGCAAATTTCCCAGACTATATTCATCCAGTTTTTGAGAATGAGAGTACTTAACGGTTTCCAACGAACTTTACACATAATTTCAAAACTCTACGAAACTTCTTCTCCCTGACAACCCCCCAGAAAATAATGAAAGGAAGAAAGTTTATAGTTTACTACGTTTCGCTGTTCATACAATAATACTTCAGAATGAGCCATGTAGATTCAGTTTACTTTTGTATTACAAACTATGTTCGCAGCACTTTTTACAGACAGTATCCACATATAAAGTGACTGAATCTGCAAAATTGTATCATTATACGTTCATAATTCAGGAGATACGTTTTATACGTGCAAATGCTATTCTTTAAAGAATTGGATGGTGACTTTACTGGTCGACTGTTCGAGATACCGAAGGCATTGGCGAGCCACCTCATTTGCAATTGTTCTACAACCGCCCACAGTTCACAGAAGCTGGTTTGAGCTGGATTCATCCCGCTGGATGGGGTCTCCAATATTCTCAATGGGATTTAGTTCAAGTGACTTGGTGGGAGAGATTGTACGACACACAAGCACTCCAACGAATAGTGTATTTGAAGTCATTCTGACATAATCCGCGATGACTTTTTGGTGCACTGCCTCGCTGATGGCACACGTCGTCTGTAAGGCGTACTAGGCGAAAAAATGAATGAACATGATCGATTAGTCGCGTCATGTATCTTTCGTCGGTGAGAGACGTTGGCTGGCGATAAAGTCGCAACAGGAGTAAGGGCAGCAAATAACGGAATTACACTTATTGAGGTTATACAGTGTAAGAGGAAGAACACATGCATATATTTGTAGATGTTTTGGGGGTATACAGATTGTGAAATGTCATACACAGAGATTCCAGCTGTGGTACCAACATCGGCTCTTATCCTGGTGGGGACACAGTGGAACAGAAATTAGGTGATAGGTTATGGGAAGGGTAGGTGGGGTAAACTCAGCGTGGGGTAAAAACCTGCACCGAGTTTTTGAATTGGCTGCCATAGATTCAGGACTTGACCTCCAGGTGGTAGGTTTGTCTTCTAGTAACTTATTGTTCCTTCAAAGTTCATCCCAGCAGATCGCTCCAGAGGTGATAAAACGAAGTAAGTCTGTTTTCTACTCCTTTCCTCATGTTTTACTTGAACATTGTACAATATAGGATTTGAAAAGAAGAACCAACGAAGTATTTGTTGACGCTACTGCATTTAAGCTTCACATTCATGTAGGAAATAATGGTTCCAGCTGATCCTCAAATTCATCAGCGACGCATTTGTCAGGAAATGGCAAAAAGCGGCAAATACGGGCGGATGTTATGACATATATCCTCGCAGATCCAACAAAGTGACGACAATTCTGCTGTGATAACCCCCGCAAAAGATGATATTCGACACACACCGCGTTAGATTATCTCATCTGAAGATATAATCCCGCTGTCTAAAATAAGGATTTAGGGAAACTTTGTGGCAAATCACTGAAATTGTGCTTCTAACGTCAACACCCAAAAAAGAACGAGTGGAAGAGCAATACGTGGGAGACGAAAAGCTTTACGTTGAGAAGAAATACCTGGTCAAAGAAGGAAAAGAGCATGCTGTAGAAATAAAACGAAATAAGCTAGCTTTCATTGCATCAATGCCAGAAAAGGAAGAAAACAGATGAAACACGCAACTGGTTATTCTCCAGGCTCAGATTTAGACTTCTCACTTCATGACAGTAACTCAGATAAGGATGGACTTAATATTTGACGAAGAAGGATCCGAAAAGAAAGAACAGTAAGCGCTTGGTACTTCAAGGAAGAACCAGCTGACCTAGGAAAGTCCGTTACTTCCGAGGTACGTAGATAGCTTAGCCTCAGTAACTGAATCTTTCAGGTTACCCTACAAAAATCTCCTTTCGTGAGAAGAAAGTATTATTTTTGTACAAGTATTTTTCAGCATTCTGTTCAAATTTTACGAAACATTGCAATTCAATATTGTGTTGGGCACAATACAAAAATGTTAAAAATTGTTACTCCTTTTCGTTACGCAGTCATTCACTTTTATCCATGTTTGTCGCAAATGGTGCAAAGATCTGCACCGAGGGGCTTTACCACATTTTGTGGGGTAGAGCCCCTCATTTTTTGTTTCAGCTAAATTGTAAAGTGCTCTGTGGCTAATAATCACAAGGAGCAGTGATTCGGATGATTTGGAAGTAACAGACCAGTCTATGACTTAAATTTGAAATCGTGGAGGAATCTACTCCTCACTCACCACAATATTAGAAAAACTAAAAATTGTTGGGCCTTACCCCCACCTGCCCTACGCCCTTCTATGCTGTTTCAACTCCACGCCAGATTTTACGAATTGTAGAAATTGGTGAGTGGTAGCATGCTAGTCTCACGGTAATCCATGATGAGATATTTTTATTGGGTGAAAGATGTGAAGAGCGTGGTGGACGGGACAGTATCCCAACATATCTGTATCGAGGTAGGGACATCTGCCACTGTGTACGCCGAGAAATCCCTGTTGTCATTGTCAATGTGGTCAACGCTCTGTCTCAAGATTCAGTGCCCTTAAAACCTTTATCATGTAAGATCTTGCGAATGCTGTTATGAGCAACTCGGTAACTGATGCTGCTTGGCACTCTCAATAGTGATCCGTAACATTATCATACATCACTTGATAGACACTGCTGGATAAATTTCTCTTCCAGACTTCTCTAAGCACTGCCGTGTTCAGTAACACGTTTTCATGTTGCTGTTACATTTTTTTTTTACAACGAACCTAGTATTTAGCAGCGTTTAACAGCGCTACACAGCTGGCTGCGCCTGGGCATAATCTCTCCAGCTGTCACCTCCGAGAGTGAATATGACCGGACCACGCTGGAGACGAGTCACCTGATAAATAACTTTTAACTTTTAGCTTTGTTTTTATTTTAAAAATAGATACCTAATCTCGTACCCTTACGTTCATTGTGTTGGTTTTGTTTATTTACCATATTTCAAGAAATACCATCAATATAGTCTCTCCGCTACATATCCCATCTGACTGCATTTCATTTTCATCGGAAGTCGTTACTTTATCTCTCGCTCCAGTCCTTTGGCCTAATCCATTAGTTTTCTTGTCTCCTAGCATTCCCCTACAGTGTTAGCTGAACAACCCTTAGTTTTTGAATGTCTTTCACCAAATAGCACACTATAAAATATGAATACGTTTTTCGCCAAATAGCACACTGTTGTTGTTGTGGTCTTCAGTCCTGAGACTGGTTTGATGCAGCTCTCCATGCTACCCTATCCTGTGCAAATTTCTTCATCTCCCAGTACCTACTGCAACCTACATCCTTCTGAATCTGCTTAGTGTATTCATCTCTTGGTCTCCCTCTACGATTTTGACCCTCCACGCTGCCCTCTAATGCTAAATTTGTGATCCCTTGATGCCTCAGAACATGTACTACCAACCGGTCCCTACTTCTCGTCAAGTTGTGCCACAAACTCCTCTTCTCCCCAATTCTATTCAATACCTCCTCATTAGTTACGTGATCGACCCATCTAATCTTCAGCATTCTTCTGTAGCACCACATTTCGAAAGCTTCTATTCTCTTCCTATCCAAACTATTTATCGTCCATGTTTCACTTCCATACATGGCTACACTCCATACACATACTTTCAGAAACGACTTCCTGACACTTAAATCTATACTCGATGTTAACAAATTTCTCTTCTTCAGAAACGCTTTCCTTGATATTGACAGTCTACATTTTACATCCTCTCTACTTCGACCATCATCAGTTATTTTTCTCCCCAAATAGCAAACCTCCTTTACTATCTTAAGTGTCTCATTTCCTAATCTAATTCCCTCAGCATCACCCGACTTAATTCGACTACATTCCATTATGCTCATTTTGCTTTTGTTGATGTTCATCTTATATCCTCCTTTCAAGACACTGTCCATTCCGTTCAACTGCTCTTCCAAGTCCTTTGCTGTCTCTGTCAGAATTACAATGTCATCGGCGAACTTCAAAGTTTTTATTTCTTCTCCATGGATTTTAATACCTACTCCGAATTTTTCTTTTGTTTCCTTTACTGCTTGCTCAATATACAGATTGAATAACGTGGGGGAGAGGCTACAACCCTGTCTCACTCCCTTCCCAACCACTGCTTCCCTTTCATGTCCCTCGACTCTTATAACTGCCATCTGGTTTCTGTACAAATTGTAAATAGCCTTTCGCTCTCTGTATTTTACCCCTGCCACCTTTAGAATTTGGAAGAGAGTATTCCAGTCAACAGTGTCAAAAGCTTTCTCTAAGTCCACAAATGCTAGAAACGTAGGTTCCCCTTTCCTTAATCTTTCTTTTAAGATAAGTCGTAAGGTCAGTATTGCCTCACGTATTCCAATATTTCTACGGAATCCAAAATGATCTTCCCCGAGGTCCGCTTCTACCAGTTCTTCCATTCGTCTGTAAAGAATTCGTGTTAGTATTTTGCAGCTGTGACTTATTAAACTGATAGTTCGGTTATTTTCACATCTGTCAACACCTGCTTTCTTTGGGATTGGAATTATTATATTCTTCTTGAAGTCTGAGGGTACTTCGCCTGTCTCATACATCTTCCTCACTAGATGGTAGAGTTTTGTCAGGACTGGCTCTCCCAAGGCCGTCAGTAGTTCTAATGGAATGTTGTCTACTCCCGGGGCCTTGTTTCGGCTCAGGTCTTTCAATGCTCTGTCAAACTCTTCACGCAGTATCGCATCTCCCATTTCATCTTTATCTACATTCTCTTCCATTTCTATAATATTGTCCTCAAGTACATCACCCTTGTATAGACCCTCTATATATTCCTTCCATCTTTCTGCTTTCCTTTCTTTGGTTAGAACTGGGTTTCCATCTGAGCTCTTGATATTCATACAACTGGTTCTCTTTTCTCCAAAGGTCTCTTTAATTTTCCTGTAGGCTGTATCTATCTTACCCCTAGTGAGACAAGCCTCTACATCCTTACATCTGTCCTCTAGCCATCCCTGCTTAGCCATTTTGCACTTCCTGTCGATCTCATTTTTGAGACGTTTGTATTCCTTTTTACCTGCTTCATTTAATGCATTTTTATATTTTCTCCTTTCTTCAGTTAAATTCAATATTTCTTCTGTTACCCAAGGATTTCTACTAGATCTCGTCTTTTTACCTACTTGATCCTCTGCTACCTTCACTACTTCATCCCTCAGAACTACCCATTCTGCTTCTACTGTACTTCTTTCCCCCACTGCTGTCAATTGTTCCCTTATGCTCTCCCTGAAACTCTGTACAACCTCTGGTTTAGTCAGTTTATCCAGGTCCCATCTCCTTAAATTTCCACCTTTTTGCAGTTCCTTCAATTTTAATCTGCAGTTCATAACCAATAGATTGTGGTCAGAGTCCACATCTGCCCCTGGAAATGTCTTGCAATTTAAAACCTGGTTCATAAATCTCTGTCTTACCATTATATAATCAATCTGATACATTTTAGTATCTCCGGGATTCTTCCATGTATACAACCTTCTTTTATGATTCTTGAACCAAGTGTTAGCTATGATTAAGTTATGCTCTGTGCAAAATTCTACCAGACGGTTTCCTCTTTCATTTCTTAGTCCCAATCCATATTCACCTACTATGTTTCCTTCTCTCCCTTTTCCTACATTCGAATTCCAGTCACCCATTACTATTAAATTTTCGTCTCCCTTCACTATCTGAATAATTTCTTTTATCTCATCATACATTTCACCAATTTCTTCATCATCTGTAGAGCTAGTTGGCATATAAACTTGTACTACCGTAGTAGGCGTGGGCTTCCTGTCTATCTTGGCCACAATAATGCGTTCACTATGTTGTTTGTAGTAGCTTACCCGCACGCCTATTTTTTTATTCATTATTATACCTACTCCTGCATTACCTCTATTTGATTTTGTATTTATAACCCTGTATTCACCTGACCAAAAGTCTTGTTCCTCCTGTCACCGAACTTCACTAATTCCCACTATATCTATCTTTAACCTATCCATTTCCCTTTTTAAATTTTCTAACCCACCTGCTCGATTAAGGGATCTGACATTCCACGCTCCGATCCGTAGAACGCCAGTTTTCTTTCTACTGATAACAACATCCTCTTGAGTAGTCCTTGCCCGCAGATGCGAATAGGGGACTATTTTACCTCCGGAATATTTTACCCAAGAGGACGCCATCATCATTTAACCATACAGTAAAGCTGCATGCTATAAAAGTAGCACACTATAAAATACAAATACTATAGTGAAACGTCCCCTTGAACAATTATACATGACTGTCCTTAAAGTGACACACAATATTTTTAGCGCAATGCAACCTGACTCTCAATAGTCCCTACAAAAGAATGGTCATGATTGACATTAACCTATACCTTTCACAAATCACTTACCTCACAAAAATCTTCGTTACTCTAACTACTGCAATACAGCTAGTGCCACTACTGCCAGCTAAATAAAAGATTCAAACTACAGAATGTACTAACTACTGATAGGCATAGTTAGCAAATGAAAGATTTTAATAGAGAACAAACAATGTATTTACCTTAATAGTGTCGAAAAATCATAATATACATAGCAGTTCATGACATCCAGTCTTACAAATTTCAAAACTCCGCCATTTCTGTCCCCACATCCACCACTGCTGGCGGCTCACCTCCAACTGCGCAACGCTACGCGCTGTTCACATCCAGCTGCCCAACACTACAATGGCAGACAACAATGCAAACTAGCCACAGACTGCACACTGCACAGCCAGTGATTTTCATAGCGCTACGTGGTGGCAGCGTTACCAATACAAGAACCTAAACAGCCTACTTACATAGCCCCCATGCTCCCCACAAAAAATTTTACAAATTGTTTCGGGCACTGGCCAATACATATTTGTTAAAATTTTTTCACAATTACAATAACAAAGAAATCAAATGCACACACTTATTGATACAATGTTGGTCAAAAGCTAAAATTTTCTCACAGTCCATAAAGACAGTCCAGATTGTTCATCACACTAAAATTGCAGTGTTTTTCTCAAAGTCTGAGCAGTAAAAGAAAATGCACACGGAAGTAGTTTATTTCCATGCAGTCTTGAAGAAGTAGTGTTGTGCTTCCAACGGAAAGACAGTGTTGACTCTTGACATGCAGACAGGTAATGGGCCACAACAGAGCAAACCCACAGCAGAGTCAGTCGAAGTTTTGAAGAATATTGGCAGGTAGGTCATCACAGAGTAGATTCACTGTAGTCCTGGTAGAGACGGCCAGCAGCCATCTGTTGCGACTGTGCAGGTACACAATCACCATTGAAGAGTATTGCGGACAATATAACAAGTCCATAAACCACCATTGTGGAAGCACAAAGTTTTTTTTAATTGTCCTTAGAACCAGCAATGCTGTTAACCAGTCCCCTGCTGAATTATTAACACATGTGCAAACACTATCAGTCCCTACTTCTCACATATTGTCCATATACTATGACCAACAGAAACGTGTGCAGTGAAATGGAACTTACAAGTTAATAATATGATGAACTGGTGTCAATTACAATTTTATAACATAAGAATACAATTACAAAGGTACAAAATACATCATTAAAGAACATAACAATACAGATAACATTTGCAGTACAGGCTTTACAAAAGAATCGAAATAACACATACATCAGTGTTACAGGAATTATAACATGAGTACATACATAAAAGATCAGAACAACTTTCGAAACATCAACTTCACACATGAGCATTAAAACAGAACAGGTCGTGCGGTAGCGTTCTCGCTTCCCACGCCCGGGTTCGATTCCCGGCGGGGTCAGGGATTTTCTCTGCCTTGTGATGACTGGGTGTTGCGTGATGTCCTTAGGTTAGATAGGTTTAAGTAGTTCTAAGTTCTAGGGGACTGATGACCATAGATGTTAAGTCCCATAGTGCTCAGAGCCATTTGAACCATTAAAACAGAACAGAACAAATAATGTCTAAACATCTTTACAAAGAAAATAACATATTATCAGAAAAATTCCACAACATAACTCTTATTAGCTAAACACATTAAGACAGGAAAAACACAAAGTCATATAGTGTAATAACACAAAAAAACAGGACAGGGTTTGTTTTCAGTGTGACATTTGGCACTGCAGTCCACTCCAAAACTTCATTCCATATCTTTACTCTTATTTCAATATTTGTTTGCACCAAAAAAATTCTATCCAAGCATGCTTTCTGTGTTTATATGTTCACACATTTATTACCTCATTATTTATTTTCCATTATCTTACCTCATCATTTATTTCTAAGAAAATCCTACCTAAACCTATTGTCTCTAAATCCTAATTTTTTGGTTCATATCCTCTTTCAAAATACTTTTTTGGCCAAACCATTTTCTTACAGCTTCTCAATGCATTTCTTCCAATTCATCACAACTTGTTCTCTTATATGGCCTACCCCATCTTAAGCTAACTTAAATCTACTGAGCTCAGATGCTAAACTAAGGGACGAGGCAATGCAGCAGCACGTAACAAATTAACACAAACAGCAATGACAAAAAAATACAAATTGGCAAAGCTAGCTACAGTAAATCTAAATTACCAAGCAAATACAACTAATATGAGCCAATGTGCAGCAACAAGAAAAATAAATCAGTAGTAAAGCTGGCTTAACAGAGTAATACAAAGTGACATTCAGTAGCACTATGCCTGGCAAACAGCAGCAGCAAATGCAAATGCAAATCTAAACATGACATAGCTCAAGCAGAAAAAATATTACAGTAAAAATGGCCATGTGTAATACCTATGTCACATCTTAACACTAGAGTGATGCATCATAAAAACTTACGCTGCAAAGTCCGCAGCTTGTGGTCGTGCAGTAGCGTTCTCGCTTCCCACGCCCGGGTTCCCGGGTTGGATTCCCGGCGGGGTCAGGGATTTTCTCTGCCTCGTGATGACTGGGTGTTGTGTGATGTCCTTAGGTTAGTTAGGTTTAATTAGTTCTAAGTTCTAGGGGATTGATGACCATAGATGTTAAGTCCCATAGTGCTCAGAGCCATTTGAACCATTTGAAGCTTACTCTGCAAGAAAGTTACCAAGTCATTAAAAAAATTATTTATGCAATTCCTGTGAAGGCAAATGTCTATTTGTGCACTCTTTTTCTAAGAAAGTACACCATAAACGTATTCTTTACTGGGTCTGTTGACAGAAAATAGTGATATTAGTACATCTATTAAATTTTATAATAACCAATGCTGCAGTGCAGCTAGAAACTAGATATTAAACAAAATGAGCAAATATATATATAAAGCAACATATGAAATGTCATTCACTAGGCAAATGGCGTCTCCAAAGGCAAAAAAATTCTCTCAACTAGAAAGACAATAGAAGTAAAATGTTTCTCATCATTTCATTAGACATTTTAGTAAATATCATAAATTAAGATGGTTCAAATGGCTCTGAGCACTATGGGACTCAACTGCTGAGGTCATAAGTCCCCTAGAACTCAGAACTACGTAAACCTAACTAACCTAAGGACAACACACACATTCATGCCCGAAGCAGGATTCGAACCTGCGACCGTAGCGGTCGCACGGTTCCAGACTGTAGCGCCAGAACCGCTCGGCCACCAGCGGCCGGCCATAAATTAAGAGCTCTACAGTGTAATTATATGTTTTCAAGTTTGAGCGTGTCATATTTGCGATGCTTTCTACAAAGGAATGTCAATAGCGAGGATAATGGCCCCCCTTTTTTTTCACCTGTGCCTCTGAAAGGCACACACTAATAGCTTTTTTCCAGGCTACTGTCACGCAGCTGGGTGCCCACGACTCATTACGTGAAGGTGGTCACTTATCTTTCTTACTGAAATATTTACGACACCAGTCTGCATTACAGTGACAGTCTCATATAAAAAATTTCACAGGTCGAGAATTTGCGTTGCAAATGTGTAGAAACAAAGTCCTATGAATATAACAGTGTTCAAAAGTTTTCGTCGGCATTGTGGTACACTCGCGCACTTACACACATTTCATAACTCTTAAAGTACGATCCTTTGTTTCCAACATCCTTTTCCACAAATCAGAGTCCCTAACCACTACCCTTATTCATATATGTATTTGTTGACACTTCTTCAATATTTCATCATAATAAATACGTAGCATAATCAAATTCCTCATATACGGTAGCCTCATCTTATTGATCATAAACATACCTCAACAGCATAATACACATCGTCGTCGTAAAAATAACATTATAACACCTCAGACAAATCTCAAAAACGTCGTAGCTTTCTGCAATAATGTCAAAACCTAAAAAAAATTCTCTGCTTATTCCAATAGTGTCATCTACCTCAAATGTACTTTAAAAATCATGATCCCATACCAAATACATCATTCAAAGCTCTCATACTATCATAACGGTTCCGAAAAAATATGAACCGTTCACAAAGTACAGACAAAATACAATTTCATAAGTGTGAAGTTACCCAACTGTTTAATTGCGTAAACATCTGTCACTGATGTAGTAAAATAAATATTTGTCTCTCTCAGTTAAATGATCAGATGGCTGTGTAATTTGTGTGCTAGAGAAATATGGTACCGATGTGTAAAGTTGTATAAGCAAATACTATATTAGCTAGCGCTCCTTGTGCTTGCCAAACACATGGTACACAAAGTAAGCATGTACCCCCCTGAGGATTAATGTAATTATACCCTCAGGTGTTACAAATTACAGCAATGGAATGAAATGTATCACGGAAAACCTTTGTATCATTGTACTTCAAATATCTTTAAAAATAAATGATTTAAGTACAAAATTAATCACTCAAATACGTGTACTGTAGCGCTGAACTGTGCGTCTTGTTGTAAGATAATCTCTGTGGAAGTGTTGTAGTTATCGTCCTCCAAAAACTATGTTCTGCAGAAGCCAATGTACTTACCTCATGATAAACAAAAGTGAAATAATTTGCGTATAGATATCTTAGTTATTACGCTTATTGCTGTGGTGAAGAAAGTACTGTGCTGTAACGTATTGTTGTGCTACGGAAAAGGCAGTCTCATTGTAGCTATACCACAAAAGTTACTACTAAAACATGTTTTACTTTCCAGAATAATACAGAAAAACTGTGCAGATGTAAAACAGAAACACTGCAAAAGCAACATTGTAAATTGTCACTCATTAGTAGCGTCGTGATAAAATCGTGTAGCTGTCACGTAAACTAACCACTTTGTCATCTGGTATCTCACTGAAAGTACTATAAATCCAGAATGTATTTTCAAGTAAACCAAAATGTTGCATTAAAATCTCATTAGAAGTACAAGTATATGTTTAAAGTATGGAATCCTTATGGTCGTTACGTAATCGTGCATCTAACAAGCAAGAATGTACACACACAATAACACTGTGTCATCTGTTCACAATAACAATGCATTTGTAATTTCTGTTTAAATAAGTTCTCTTGGTTCTTGACTGGATATTTAACTTCAAACATTGTTGCATGTTAACAGATTCTAAGTCTGACAAAGCATACTAGTAATGTAAAGTGATACGATATATGGCAAAGACAAAGTTAAAAAGCAGATTATCTCTCAATAAACGGTTTTACATGTGAAATGTGGTGTAAACCTTTACTCTTCCTAGTATGCAGTGTTTCAACTTCGACGCAATTATCATGTGGTATACGTCGGTAAAGAATACTGGAATTTTTCTCAAGGTTAGCGTCTATGTAATTTTTCCCTGAGCCAGCCGGCGCACGTGGTTGCCTGTGGTGCGAGTCATTGTCTGTCTCTTTGTTGGCGTGCGCCGTTATTGGGATTAGGAGACCTAACTTCTACAAATTCACCTTGTCGAGAGTGCCCTGCTCTGTTTGAATCCCGCCAGTTCTGATGGAATTCAGGTCTGTCGTTTTGTCAGTAGTTTACATAGTTTCTTGTTTGTCGGTCATGTGGTGGAGAATTTCTCCCGGAATCGTATCTGCGTGGTGGACCGTTGCGTCTGAAGTTA